>NC_050581.1:33294288-33508757 GCF_011100635.1 Trichosurus vulpecula
ATAAAGTTGATTGGAGCTCCTTTGATCAGTGCTCTTATCTGTATATAGCAGGTGTGCTCTGGCTTTTCTCTCCCAGAGTCAAACTGCTATATTTCCTTTTGGATTCTTGGCGATAAAACTGAAGGGAAAGGATATCTTTTTCTCTGCTGTCATCAGTTCAAGCCCTTATTGATTATGTTCCCCCATTGTTAGGGGCCTGTGACTAAAACCCTAGTTCCATTTAAGTATTTAATATCAATTAGCTTTTACAAGGGGATATTTACTTCAAAGATATAACAAAAATAAAGTATAAATCTTTCCCCTAACACATTGAGATATAATCTCCCCTGGGTTGAGAGGAATTAGGCTCGGTTCCTACATGGACAAGTTTTTGTCCGGATATGGCATGCCTGTTGGGTGAGTCTTTCCCTTGGACTGTAATCCCAAAGGTAAGTTCCTCAGGGCTGTAAATCCTGGTCTGGATTCTAACTCCTAGATTCCTGTGGTTGCTCTCCTAACCTTTCACACTCCCCAGTTAGACACTCCACTCTCTTCACGTAATATAGAAAGGACAAAGGACCAAGTCTCAGAATGAAGATAGCCCAAAGTCCTTCCCCCTCACCATATGACCAAAAATCTCTCTCACTTGTTAATGAGACAAAGAGAGAAGCCTATGTCACTGACTCAGGCTTTTTGAAGATGCCAACAGTTCTGGCTAGGCAGCCAGTCAAAAAGGGCTCCTGCCAACCATACATTCTCTACCCTATCTCTAACGCTCTACTGCTACATGGCTTCGTGATTTTCCTGGAAGCATTGCCCTCGCTTCCTCCACAGGGACAGGCTGCCTAAGTCAAGCACAGCCATAGAGTCCATAGATAGAAACAAACCTCCATGACATATATTACAGTTATCTGCCTATGTGTCACATCTTCTTCCTCTCTTGGCATATTATATTATAGGATCACAGACCTAGAACTGAAAGGAAGAAAGAAATTAACTATTAAGGGCTTACTATCTGCCAGTCACTGTATTAGGTGTTTTACAAATATCTTCTCATTTGATTTTCACAACAGCTCTGGGAGGTAGGTGCTATTACTATTCCCAGTTCAGTTGGGGAGACTGAGGCAGATTGAGGATTTTTTTAAGCTAACTTTATATAACACTTCCTGTATGGCAGGCACTGTACTAAGGGCTTTATAATCATCAATTCATTTGATTTTCACAACAACCCTGGGAGATAGGTGCTATTATTATCCCTGTTTTACAGATGAGGAAACTGAGGCAAGCAGAAGATAAGTTACTTGCATAGGGTCACACAACTAGTAAATATCTGAAGCTGGATTTGAACTCAGGTCTTCCTGACTCTAGGCAGGGAGCTAATGAGATCACCAAATAAGAGAACACATAATGAAAAGGAAACAAGGCCCAGGACGGAACCCTATGAGAAAGTTATGGTTGGGGAAAGACATGGGAGATGATCTAGAAAAGAAGACTAGAAGATTCATCAGACAAGTAGAAGAATTAGGACCAGAGTAGCATCTTAAAAGCTCAGGATGGAGAGAGTATTCAGAGGAAGGGTGGTTAATAGTGTCAGATGCTGTAGAGAAGTTAAAAAAAAAGAAAGAGACTGAGAACAGGTCATCAGATGTAGCAATTAGGATTAGCAATTAGCAAAATAAAATATAACAAATATGATCAGAAGGAACTCTGATTGATAATAGTTTGCCCCCTCTTCACCAGATGAGATTAGAGAGCATAGATCTTTGTTAGACTGGAACACCTTCCATGAACTTTGACATGGGCACTTGGTCCCTTGCTGAGAGACATCTTCTTGGACGGGAGGATGTGGTGAGCTCCTCTGACTGGTCTCCAGTGACTAGAGCTGTCTCTGATTGAGGCCTGTGAGGCTGGACTCCTATTGGAAGGACCACTTCCTTTGTGGCCTGTAAGAAGTGGGAAGAGAAGCAGACTTGCCTATCTCTTTTAGACACTTAGCTGCTTTAGACACTGCTTTTTCCCTTTGTATTTCAAATTTGAGTCCATGTGAGCCCAGAATCTCTCGTTACCTGCCTCCCATCCCAACCAAGTTGTACAAAGGGATTCTGGGTACCTTTTGTGGGAAGCTAGAAATTCTGCAGGGCAGAGGTAAGGGAGTGAATTCCAGACAGGGGGCATTAACTGTACTCTTGAATGATTCAGAGCCTGCTTTCATTTTTACCATTCTTTCATTTCCTAGGATGGAAAAGACAAAACTTCCCAGAGTTTCAATGTTCAGAAATGTTCTTAGGCATAGGTTTTAGAAAATCTTTGATCTGGGACAAGTTTAAACCTATTGCTTTGCATGGAGAACACTGAGACCCAGTGAGACTGACTTTCTTAAAGGCCACATAGCTAAAATAGTGGCCAGGCTAAGACTAGAATCCAGGTTTCCTGGATACCAATCAGTGTTCCTGCTAATAAATCCAAGTGCTGTCCTCTGGTTTAAAGGCTGTCCATCCCAGCCATGTGGATTCCATGGTTACTAAGCCTAAGTTTTGTCCACTCCCCCCTTCCCCCATCCCCTCCCTGTCCCATCCCTTCCACTATCCCCATTAGACTGTACATTTCTCTTAACGCTTCATTTTATTCTGCAAACAGTGATACCAAATGCCCGAACTTTCTACTTGTGCAAAGTGTGAGGAGATTTTAGAGTGGAAGGTGTGTGCTTTTTTTGTATGTGCATGCATACCATCACAAGGACCACCTCTGGCTAGAAGACAGACCTGCTAGAGGGAGAGAATCAACATCTGGGTTTGAGCTAAGGGTGCTGAGCCAAGCCAAGATGGCCAAAGAGAGCACTAGGGCTTTGGATTCATTTAGTCCTGAGGCATAAACTAATTGAGAAAGAGCAACCGTTTCTCACAGCACTCCTTGAATGGGAACTTAGGGGCCCTAGTTTCTCTTGTGCAATCTGCTGCTGAACATTTTCTGCCATTTCGTCTGTTCTGACTTGTGGAGAGACAATTGTTCAAAAGGGAGATCTCTGGACAGCTTGGCTGCACTGACAAATTTTCCTAGGAAAATTTCCATGGGCATTCTAGGACTAGGAACAAACAGCTCAGAGGAATGTTCTTTGTACTGAATAAAGAATCTAGCTGTGGCCAGCGGCCCAGGCCCAGCCCAAGGAATTCCAAAGAACACAGCAGTTTTGTGAATTGCGAGTCACTTGTCTGCCCACAATGCTAATTGTTTCACGTCAGCAACTTGGTGCATGTTGTCCTGAAGGAGGTGGGCTTGAGGCTTCAATGGTTTACTTGTTAAACCCAGCTGCCTCCCAGTTCGTGTTCAACAGAGGTCGAAGTTAGAAAGGATGGCAGCTGGGAGACGACTAAAGTAAACATTGCCTCCACCTCTCTCTGTATCGTAAATGACTTCCTCTTCACTGGCAGCACTTTGCTGTCAGATGCTGGATCTATCTGTGTGTTCTTCTTCAGGGTTTTATTTTCCTGGGAAGGGACCCTCTGTCCTCATGGCTAGCAGACATCAAAATGCCATGTTTCAAACAAAGGAATGGCATGGTAGTTGAGGTCTGGTGAACCTTGGGTCAACATGACACAGGGAATTGGGAGATCTTGGGGAAAAAAATAACCTCAAAATGTGAAAGACTTTGTTTGGAAAAGCTCACGGGATAAAAGCCAGCTAGATCTAAGCAAACACCACATTAGATGTGAACTTAAAAATAAGACATTGTACAAACCACAGATAGCTTGTCCATTTCTCATGCCAATGACTAGGTTTTGAGTTCTGTGGGACAGTGGTTCTAATGGGCTGTGTTCTTACTTTGACACCACCACCAAGGGCTGGTTGGTGGTAGTCTGGGAACTAGCTGGGTTCTATGACTTTATAGCTGAGTTTTACTTTTCTCCATTTTTGTTCCTGTTTGTAGTTTTCCTGTTTTGTAGCTTCTAGGTGAATATAAGAGAAAAGGTTACTCACAGACAACTGGGTGGTAAAGAGAACTGAGAATTTTTGTGTGTTTTATCAAATGAGATATTTGCAAAAAGTGCTTGGCACAGTGCCTGGCACATGGTAGATGCCATATAAATGCTTATTCCCTTCCCCCTTCCCTCTCTTATGTGTCTTAGCTCTTAGAAAATGATTTTACCAAAGGATAGTGTCATTATGATTTAATTTCAATTCAATTCATTAAACATTTATTAAATGCCTACTGTGTGCCAGGCACTGTGCTAAGTGCCAGAGATACAAATAAGAAAAAGAAAGTCTGCCCTTAAGCAACTTACAATCTAATGGGGAAAGACAGCACACATAAGGGAATTGAAAAGGGGTATGGTACCATACCCAGTGGATATGATGTTCTGTGGAGCGGAAAACAAAGCAGCGCTGCTGATGGGAAATGGATAGTTACCTGGAAAGTTCTGAAAGCTCAAAGCCCTCTATAAGTAAAGGAAGACTTTGGGAAGAATCTTTTGCTTAGCCTTGAATCAGAGGAGAGGGGCAACTGAGGGGGGGCGAGAAGCTGTTGAGTATCAAAAATGGAGCCAGTCTTCAAGGTGATGAGATTTCAATTCTGATGAGGAAATGGAAGCATAGGAGACAAAATTTCATTTAATTAAGCATTTACCTATCAGCTTTATATCCAAGGTGCTATGCTAGGGACTTGGCTTATATAGATAAAAACAAAACAATTCCTGCCCTCCAGGAGTTTAGGTCTTATGGAGGATCAGGGTAGGGGAAATAGGTTGGCACTCTCCAAAGAAGCCTGAAGAGAAACTGGGGACTGAATGCAAGTCTCCTGCTGGTCTATCTTCCACCAGGAACAAAGCCCAGTAGTGTGTATGACCAGTAGAATCTGAGATCTTGTCTTTTCAACTTTACTTAACCTGTCCTAACCTCTCTGCTTAGTCTTATATCTGCACGTGCCTATTAGACATCTAGAACTAGACATCTGGTAGATATCTTACACTTGGCATATCTAAGATTGAACTCACTATCTTTTCCCCTAAAGGCCCTTCCCTTTCCAAATTTCCCTATTACTGTTGAGGGCACGATATCACCCTCCCAGTCCTCCAGGGCTCACAACCTAGTGATCATCCTCAACTACTTAATCACAATAGCCCCTGTATCCAATCTGCTGTCAAGGGTGGTTGATTTTACTATTGTAACAGTTCTCACTTATGTCTCCACTCTACTGACAGTTGCCTCCACTCCAGAAGCACCCTGTACCCTGGTGCAGGCCTTCATCACTTCATACCTAGACTATTGCAATAGGCTGCTGGTTGGTCTGCCCACTACAAGCTCCTTTGAACTCCAGTGGTTCCCTATCATCTTCAGAATCAAAGATAAAATCCTCTGTTTGGCATTCAAAGCCTTCCATAATCTGCTCTCTTCCTTTCTTTTCTAGTCTCCTTATACCTTAAACCAGGGGTGGGGAACCTGGGGCCTCGAGGCTACATGTGGCCTTCTAGGTCTTTGGGTGTGGTCTTTTGACTGAGTCCAAGTTTTACGGAACAAATCTTTTCATTTTTTATTAATTTCCGTAATAAAAGGATTTGTTCTGTAAAACTTGGACTCAGTCAAAAGGCCACACCCAAAGACCTAGAGGCCACATGTAGCCTGGAGGCCCCAGGTTCCCCACCCCTGCCTTAGACCCTACCACTGACTCTGCAGTGACTCTGGCCTCCTACTTGTTACTCAAACAAGTCACTCCCTACATTGGCTCTGGACATTTTCTCTGGTTGTCTCCCATGACTGGGTTGCTCTCCCAAATCATCTCTACCTCCTGGTTTCTCTGGATTCCTTCAAGTCCCAGTTAAAACCTCCGCTTCTACAGGAAGACTTGCTCAATCCCTCTTAATTCTACTGCCTTCCCTTTGTTAGTTATTTCCCATTTTTCCCTTATATACCTTCTACACCATAATTTGCATGTTGTCTCCCCCATCAGACTGCCTGCTCCTGGAGGTCAGGGACTGTAGCCTCATTGCTTAGCACAGAGCTTGGAACATAGTAGGTGCTTCATAAATGTATATTCACTGATTGCAGGCAGGAATCATATTTTTCATCTTTTTGCCCACATCCCCATCCCCATATGATACTCACTAAATGGCTGCTGAATTAATGTCATTTTTATATGAGGAAAGATATTATAGTAAATTAATTCTTTGCTAGTAAATAGAATATATACACATTTATGTACATAATACACAGATATGTATAATGTACATGTATATTTAATGCACGTTTATAGTGTATATATACGTAATTTGAATTGTAATAATGATAATATGTATATAATAAATACATGTGGGTATAGTACACATATAAAAGTTTATATATATATATTTATATATGTATATGTTATGTACATATATATCTGTATGCATGCATTCTGCTGTTTTCTGTGCCATCCACAGCTAGATACAGGTTATTGTTTCCCATCCTCACCTCAGAGGTCCCAACAGTCCCAGGAGCACAAAGGTAGGACCTGTCACCCGCCTTCCAATTCTGCACGGACTGACCCAGAGGAAGACACAGAGATTCATGAAAAGAAATTCCAGCTGCTTCAGCAGTAGAATTCTTCAGAGTTCCAAACACACATTCTTGCTCTGCAGTCAACTGGCATAACTACTTTTCAACAAAAGGAAAAGTACAAAAATGATTGCATTTGGAATTGCTATGGTAAATGTAGGACAAATTATTGGAGGACAACCCAAAGACCTTGCTTCTTCTCTTTCTCCATCCTGCTATGTGGCTGATCATTGGCAACTCCTCCAAAGAAAAAGCAGGGTAGCCAATATAATTTAGATCACTAAGCTTTTCTTTTTTTAAACTAAAAGTCTTGATAAGAGAATTATTAGAAAAAGAAATTGAAACTATATCAAATGAGGCCTTGGATTTCCAGTGAATTTAATTTCTTTGGATTGTCATTGCCCTGATTATTAAAGATATCAGAAAGTTAACTATAATAATGCTTTATGTAGCACAATTTTATAGAGAGTAGCCTCATTTAAAGGCTCAATGAATCAAATGGAACTACTCTTTAACAAGCCATCTTATAGAAATTTAGTATTTTTGTTGAAGGATCCTTGTACATAGTAGATCCTAGTAGAAACAAAGGTAAAACTGGTAAAAAAAAAATTGTGTCTTTATTTAAAAGAACCAAAACTCTCTTCCTTCTAATACCATAAAATAAACAAGCAAAAAACCCAAACTTGTTTTATTTCACAGGGAGTGCAAATCTGGCTCACTTAAAGAAATCAAGTTATATATTATTCACTCAAGGGAAGCAGCTCCAAATGAATAAATTAGGAACGGGTGGAAGTAGGTAGGGATTCTATAAGAATTCCTTTCAAAGCTAGCTCTGCTAGGGAGCAGAAGTAGGAACCTGCAGAAGCTACAACAAAAAACCTACAAACAATTAATTATTCCCAAAGTGGAATGGACTGCCTTGGTAGGCAACAGACTCTTCCACACTGTATATTGTATAGGAGAATTTCTTATTCACTTGTGTTTAAACTAATTGGCTTCTGAGGTGTCTTCTAACTTTGAGAATCTACATCTTAGGGAGGAACATGATCAAGGTCTTCAAGTATTTTTTTGGGCTGTCATATGTAAGAGAAATTAGATTTATTCTGTTTGGCTCCAGAAAGCAGGACTAGGAGTGTGTAACACAGAGGCAGAGTTTGGCTTGATGTAAAGAGAAACTTTCTAACAGCTGCTAGAGCTATCCAAAGTGGAATTGCCTGCCTTTGGAAGTAGTGGGTTCGTTGCTGTGCCAACAAAGCCTACTGGGCCACTTGTCAAAGGTGTTGTTGAAAGGGATTACTGTTCAGTTTGGTGTTAGACTAGATGACTTCCGAAGTCTTTTCTAATTCTGAGATTCCATTCCATGATTTAAATAAACTTTAAGTGTCTGGGATACATCCTCAGCATCACTCATTCAATCATCAATCAACCTGCTATGTTCTAGGTACTGTGGATACAAGGTGTATTAGGAGGGCAGAGTTTATAATCTCAAAGAGGATCATATATATGTCTGAAAGGTTTGGAACCGCTGGATATAAGAAACTCTCAAAGTAGGAGGCAGAAGAATCAAAGCATATATTAGGCTCCACAGTAACCAACCCATGAACCAGCATCCCCATTTTGACATATTGATCAAAAGCTTCCAGGCCCAACAAGTATGCCTTACAAGAGTAACCAGGAGGCTACAGAGAAGCATGATGGTGTAAAACAAAATCATGCTTGCCCCTCTATGGTAAAAAGGTTACACACTGGCTTCAAGTCCTTGTTCAGCTTCCTCCCGTAGGTCAGCTCTGCTACTGGCAGCTCCTGCTTCAGCTTCGGCTGTGGCTGTAGCTATAGCAGCCTCTGGCTCCAATGGAAGCTGTTTTTAACCATCTGCGGGGGTGTAAGGTACGCAGAGAAAGCACAGATTCTTTCAATCTGCTTAAGCAAGGTGAAGGGGTTGACCAGGAAAGCACAGGTTCTTTCAATCTGCTTAAGCAAGGTGAAGGGGTTGACCGGGAAAGCACAGGTTCTTTTGATCAGCTTAAGCAAGGGAAGCAAGGTGAAGGGGCCGACAAGCTTACTCCAGTCCAACATACAAACAGCATTCAGTTCAGGGGAAAAAGCCAAACTAGTCAAGGGCACTTGTTGACTAAGTGCTAAGGAGCCCATTTTTGGTTACCAACACACTGCTTAAGCAGATTGAAAGAACCTGTGCTTTCTCCGGCGTACCTTACACCCCCGCAGAAGCCGGATGGTTAAAAACAGCTTCCGTTAGAGCCAGAGGCTGCTATAGCTACAGCCACAGCTGAAGCTGAAGCAGGAGCTGCCAGTAGCAGAGCTGACCTACGGGAGGAAGCTGAACAAGGACTTGAAGCCAGTGTGTAACCTTTTTACCATAGAGGGGCAAGCATGATTTTGTTTTACACCATGTTTGTTTGTTTTACACTGTAGCCTCCTGGTTACTCTTGTAAGGCATACTTGTTGGGCCTGGAAGCTTTTGATCAATATGTCAAAATGGGGATGCTGGTTCATGGGTTGGTTACTGTGGAGCCTAATATATGCTTTGATTCTTCTGCCTCCTACTTTGAGAGTTTCTTATATCCAGCGGTTCCAAACCTTTCAGACATATATATGATCCTCTTTGAGATTATAAACTCTGCCCTCCTAATACATTTGGTGACGAGGATGGGATCGCTAGGTATAAGATCTCTATATAGAAGCAGAAGAACTTCAGAGGAAGAGATGAATATCCCAGGGTGGGAGGATCCATTTTATTCCTCCCTAGCAAAAGAATTGGCTAAAAAAGCTGGACCCTGTGAAAACTGGGAACCAAGGCTACAGAGAGGAGATCCTAGGGATTTGGAAAGGTGTTTACAAGAAGTTGGGATTCAGTCAGGGGCATCACTGTCTAGGCAAAGCTGGATAGTGTTATCAGCCTACCGGCTAGTATAGGAAAGATTGAGATTAAGTGAAAGAGATGGGGGCACTCCTACCTCACGGCAAGAAGGGGAATCTCAGATAGCAGGAGAACAAACTGACTCAAGTGAGAACTTTTCTATTAATGTGGCTAGGAGCAACAGGAGACCAAATAAGCCCAGAGTGCATTCCAACCCAGCCCAGACTGAGCCTGACTGCCTGCTTCATCCTTGCTATGGTGGCAGGGGAAGCAAGTGGGGGGAAAATGAGACAACATTAGGGGCTGAGGCACAAAATACTACTAGCGTTCAGGATGTCCCTCACACAGAGAATGGGAGATGGTTAAATGATCAGACAAGGCCTCGACCCATACAAAGGACGAAGACAGAAACCCGAGGTGAAGATTCAGTTACAAGGGAAATTCAGGAAGATTTCTTACCGCAAGAGGTCACAGATATTTTGAGTAGATTCAGCCAAAGAATAGGAGAACCATTAATATCTTGGATGGTAAGACTCAGTGATCAAGGGGCCAGTGGAATATCAGTAGATAGGACAGACTGTATGATATTCATAGGTATCAGCCATGATCCTCTAGTTCAACAAGCTTTTAGGGAACATCATCAGCAAGGAGATGGTGATAGCAGGACTACTCTGTTGGCATTAGCCCCCGTGGGATGCAATAAGAGATATGCCACTGATTCTATGTGGCCCACTGAGCACAGACCCTGGTATTCACTTAGAGATTGTATCATGAGACTAAAGGAGGAGGTAATGAAGACTGCTATCATGATAGGAACTGCAGACAAATATTACAATGATCCAATGGGACTGCCTCATAGGAATTTAATAATTAGGACAGCTCCCCCTGCTTATAAACAACTAATTTTGAATTTGTTACTTGGGGAAGTAGGGAGCCGTCTTACAACAGTGATAAATAAGATTTTACAGTTACATGACTTAGGAGACTGGGGAAGGGATAGATCTCCTCAAAGGAGAAGGGTGAATAACCATCAAACTTGGAGCCAAAATAGAGTAACAAGGAAAGAAATGTTTACTGCTCTATTGAGAGCAGGGGTAGGTTTTGAAATGATAGATGGCATTCCAACCAATGAATTGTACAGAATGTACCAGGATAAAGGACTTGACAACAGGAGAGATAGGGAAATAAGAACTGCTCCTGCAAATGCTACAGATGTTGAACCTTCAAACCCAAGTGAATCACATGAAAGGGAATACTAGGGAACAGGCCGAGCCCCAGTCCAAATTAAGGAAATACACAGGCTGGATTGCAGACCTCACATTAACTTGACCATATATTGGAAAAATGGGTCAAGTACGGTAACTGAGGCATTAATAGATACTGGAAATGGATACTGGATTATGGAAATCCAGACAAGTTCAGCCATGGAACTCCTATTACCATTACAGGACTAAGAGGGACTGAAATATCAGCCAGGCAAGTTAAATTAATGATGAAAATTGGACAGTTGCCCAAGAAAGAATATAGTGTGGTTATTGTGCCTATTCCCGAATACATCATTGGAATAGACATATTGAAGGGTATGACCTTAAATTTACCCAAAGGGAAATACCAATTTGCTGTGAGGAAAATGGGCATTAATGCAGTCTTAGTGGGGAAAATCAAGATGGATCCAATCACTTTGCCTGAACCTTCTAAAATAATTACTTTGAGGCAATATCGTGTGCCAGGTGGGCAAGATGAAATTGCCAACAGACAAGGACAAAATGAAACTTAGTTCTTGTCTTCAAGTAGATATCTGGGGAGAAAACATGTTCATATATAGGTCTATACAAAATACATGATAGTTTTTAGGGGAAGGCAATAGTAACTGAAGGATGAGAAAAGACACTGTCTAGATGGTGATACATGAGCTGAACTTTGGAGGAAACAAAGATACCAAGAGGCAGAAATGAGGAAGAAGGGAATTCCAGACAAGGGGAATGGTTACGGAAAGGGCATTGGGAAGGAAAATTTATTATCTAAAAAAAAAGAAAAAAAGAAAATTTATTATCTGTGTGACCCTGAGCAAGTTAGTTCAGTACTTTGGACCTCACTTTCCTCGTATGTAAAATGAGGGGGTTGTATTTGATGGACCCTATGGCCTCTTCTGGAGGAAGCTAGATAGCTCAGTGGATAGAGCACTGGGCCTGGAGTCAGGAAGACCTGAGTTCAAATCTGACCTCAGACCTTGCTAGCTGTATGATCCTGGGCCAGTCACTTGCCTTAACCCCTGGAGAAGGAAATGGCAAACCACTCTAATAACTTTGCTCATTGACCCCATGGATGGTATGGTTCACAGGATCACAAAGGGTCATACATGACTTGATAACAACAACAATGGTCTATTCCATCTCTGTATCAATGATCTCATGAACAAATAAGCCTTTAGTATGTCATACCACATGTCAGGCGTTGTGCTAGGCACTGGAGATAAGAAGACACAAGTGAAACTCCTACCTTCATGGAGATTCAATTGGGGGAGACATATATATATATATATATATATATATATATATATATATATATATATATATATATACACACACACACACACATACATACATATATATACACATACATATACATACATATGTATACATACATATATATACATGTGTGTGTGTGCATGTGTGTGTGTATAGTGATTTTTTGGATGCAGGGCACTATGCAGCTTGGAGTGGGGAGGGATTGGGAATGGCTTCATGTAGAAATTGCTGTTTGAGTTGAACTTTGAAGGAAACTAGGGACTCTTTGAGGCAAGGATTGTATTCAAAGAATGGGGGCAGGGGAAGGGCTGCCAGTGCAAAAGTCACAGTGATGGAAAATCAAGTGCTAAATATGAGAAACTGTAAGAAGGGTCAATTTGTCTGCACAATGTATAAAAAGACTGGAAAGGTAGCTTAGCTTGGGGTCAGGCTAGGAGGGGTTTTAAATGCCAAAGGATTTAAAATTTGATCCTGGAAGGAATAGAGAGTCATTAGAGTTTATTGAGTAGGAGAGGTAAATGATTAGATCTGTGCTTTAGGAAAAATCACTTTGACAGTAATGAATTATAGTGGGGATGGAATTGAGACAAAGAGACCAATTAGAAGGCTATTGAATCCATCCAAATGAGAGATGATGAGTATCTGAAATAGGGTGGTGGCTATGTGGATGGTGAGAAGGTTGCAAGAGATATTATAGACAAAATTTGACAACTGAGTGGCTATGTAGGCTGAATAAAAATGATAAGTTGAACATGACATTGGCATTACAAATCTGAATGAAAGGATGGTCGTGCCCTTAACATAATAGAGAAGTTTGGAAGAGGGATGGGTTTGACAAGAAAAGATAGAGAGTTCTGTTTGATGCATGATTTAGCCTGAGATATCTTTGGGGCATCCTGTTTGAAATATCTAAAAAGCATTTGGAGATGCAGTACTTGAGTTCGGGAGAGAGACTGCAGCTGAATGTGTAGGTCTGGGAGTCATCTGCATAGAGAATATAACTAAATCCAGGGAAACTGGTGAGGTCACTGAGAGAGAGAGAGAGAGCGAGAGCGAGAGCGCAGCCTGGGATAGAGCCTTGAAGTTTACCCACAGTTAGGGGGTAGAATATGGATGATGATTCTGCAAAGAGATAATTTGATAGCTAGGAAGAAAACCAAGAAAAAGCAATTTCATGAAAATCCATAGAAGAGAGTGCATCCAGAAGGAGAAGGTGACCAATTGTTACAAATACTGTAGAGAAATCAAGGATGAGAACTGAGAAAAGGCTATTAGATTTGGCAATTTAAAGATTATTATAATCTGTGGAGAGAGCAATTTCAGTAGAAAAGTAAGAGGATAGGAAGTAAAGGCAAAGGGTATAGATAGCTTTTTTCCTGGTAGTTTGGTTGAGAAAGGGAGGGGAAGATATAGGATAACATCCTTGGTTATCCTATATAGTAAAATAATCAACTCCATTTTTCAGTAAAATATGAAGTGAGGTCTTCAGTGAAGGGGGTGTGGGCAGTAAATGGTTTGGCATGGTTGAGAGAAGATTTGGAATAGCCACCTTGGGAAGTGAGAGAGAATCAACTAGGGAGGAGTAAAATAATTGTCGTACTGCAGATCAGAGAATCAAACATTTATTAAAGTGCTTACTATGTGTCAGGTGGGCAGCTAGCTGGTGAAGTGGATAGATTGCTGGACCTGAAGTCAGGAACACTTATTTTTATAAGTTCAAATCTGGCTTCAGACACTTACTAGTTGTGTGACCCTGGGCAAGTCACTTAGCCCTGTGAGAGGGGATGGCAAGGTTTAGTGAAAGTTTTTTGAAGATGGAGAAAATTTCAACATTTTTGTAGGCAGTAGGAAAGGAACCATTAGCTAGAATAAGACTGATGATTAGAGAGAGAGGGGTGGTGATAGCAGGGGCAATCTGCCGGAAAACAGAGGAGGGGTATGATCAAGGGTAAATGAAGAGAGGCTGGCTTTGTTGGAGAGTAAAGGAGGAGAGATTTGGGATGATGTTAAGGGATGTGGAGTGATGCGGCAAAGAGGGACCTCGGAGGCTCTTTCCAGCTCTGAGATTCTATAATTCAATGAAAGTGAAGTCAATTAATTTGATCCCTCAACATTTATTCAAGGACCTCATGGTGAATGTGAAGGTATAGCACTTTGGAAATGTTGACATATTTCTTTGAGACTTGCCCTGTAATCTTAAACTAGTGATAGAAACATTACTAAATCCCAAATTGCATGTCTTCTACAACATACCTTGTAGAACAGATTCTTGGCTAGAAGAGTCGGGGTCTATCCTAGGTGATTATAAGCAAATCACTTTCTTTTGCTGGCCTTCAGACTCCTGGTCTTTCTACTACACTATTACATTTCGTTTTATAGAACACTGCTTTGTGAGTTAGAGGACTTGGGTTCAAATACTGCCTTTATTGTTTACTACTTGTGAGTTGTTAATTCTTAAACCCACCTTTCTGGGTCTCAGGTTCCTCATCTCTCCACTCCCTCCTGTGTTAGGAGTGGAACCTGTTGTATATAGGCTAGGCTGATCCTTTAAGAGATAGTGGGGAGAGCATTTGGCTTCCTTCTTGACTAAGGTTTAAAAGGCCCATCCTATGGGGAGTTATCAAAAGAGGTTTTACCTGAATTCCTACTGCCCTGTGGGCAATGCCTTTCTGGCCTTGCCAGAAAGTGAGTCATCATAGCCTTATGGTAGGTTGCAATAGTATCTTTTTAACCTTAGAAATTGTATTCTTTATCCTTTGTCACTAGTAAAGCTTTTTTTGAATTGCATTTTATAGTTCACAAATGCCTTCTTGCATTTGTAACCTGGCTTCTCCCTAGTCGTGCAGGGAAGAAACAGCCCTGTGCTACACACTGAGTATGGAAGGAGACACTGGTTCCTGTTTGGCAGAGGGCATGTTGAGCTTGATGCCGCATAATTATGTAAGAGACTTCCATAACATTGATTCCAGTGCTTTTTGGAGGGACTTGTGTTTGTTTCCAGAGAAACTCTTCAGGAGAGACAGATGAAGAAAGAATTTGGAAGCTGCAGACACATGGGGAAACTGTCCCCTCAACATGGCCAGATTTGCCACTTTGTTTCTCTTGAGTTTTCCTGGGTAAGATTAGAGCCCTCTCTCTTGGTTTGAGCTGAGTTTTTAATCTTACTCCCATTTGAAAATCTTAGTTCACTTGTATTATTTGGTATTTTCTGTAGTTATACAAAATGATCTCAATGAATGTATGAATTATTGTCTAAATCAACGTTAAAAACTAAAACATCAGTGAGTATATTGATTTTTTGGATTTCTGCTTCTTTTTCTGGCTACTGAGGGCAGCTACTGACCCTGCACTAATTTAATCAGGCAGCTCATGGTAGAAGGTGAAAGGAGTATCTTGGAGGTGATGAAATAACTCTTTGCTTTCTGTTTATTTTGCTTGGATCAATGAATTCACTTCCTATGGGCTATTTGTGATGGTCTTTTGTGTAGACTGCATTTGGCAGGAAGGAGCTAAGCTGATGACTGTGCTCTAAGGGTTACCCTTAGCCCTAGGAGAGGCAGCTAGCTGGTGTGGTACAGCACAGAGCCCTGGAATCAGAAAGACCTGAGTTCAAATCCAGCCTTAGACACTTAGTAGCCGTGTGATCTTGGGTAAGTCATTAAAGCTCCGATCGCCTCTGTTTCTTCAACTACCAAATGGATATAATAATAGCCCCTATTTCTCAAAGTTACTGTGAAAATCAAATGAAATAATATTTGCAAAAGAGTTTAGCCCAGTGCCTGGCACAGAGTTATTGTTATGTAAATGCTTATTCCCTTTTCTTTTCCCTCTCCCTCACCCTTAAGAGTGATCCAGGAAGTGGCTTTCCTTCTGAACCAGATTTGTACTCCTAGACCAGGAATGTTTTGAAGCGTAGACAGAATTCTAGCTCAATACTCCTTTCAGAGGTTGGAAGAAAGAGTACCTAGCCTGAATGCCCTTTCCTTTAGCTAAAATGCTGGCAATGAGATGCATCCCTTGGCTCTCCTCTCTCCTGAGGTGGGGTGGTTCTAGACCATATTTCTTTAGGAAACCCAACTGTTGCATCAATACAGTTAGTCAATCCATTTGGACATATACAGACCTATCTTATATATATGCATACCCCTCTATATTACACATTCTCATTTTATAAGACATTAGATTCTGAATCAGAGGACTTGGGTTCAAATTCTGGCACATTTGCTTACTACCTGTGGGACCTTGGATCAGCTTTTTAGGGCTTCCATTTCTTCTTTTTAAAAATGAAGGGGGTTGAATTCGATGATCCTCGAGGTCCCTACTATTTGTTATTCTGACTCTTATCTTGAAAGAACTTTTAACCTTCCCTCCTCCCCCCAAATCTTTGTTCATTCATCTTAGAAACCAAAACTTTAGGTTTCTTTAGTTTTCCCTTAACAAGAGAGGAAGTAACAAGGAAAGATGCTAACATTGCAAAATTACTAACGCCCAACAACGGAAACAGAACTGGCTCTGATGACGTCTTAGAGTTGGAGCTGCTAAGGCAAGGGTGAGTAAAGCTTTTTTTTTTTCTCTCCAGCCCCAATATGTCATTCAGGAATGGACAATCATGCAGGAAATAGCTCAATTGTGAATGAGGACAGTAGAACACATGGTTCACTGGGAGACGCTGTCCCTGAAGCAAACACACATTAGGAACAATTCATCAGATCAATTTCCTTCCTTTGTTATGCTATAGCATTTCACTGGGGTTTTGTGATAAATTATGATTCACTTTTTCTTTACTTCATGCTTCCTCTGCTTCCAAAACATATGTTCCCAGTCTTATATATACAAAGCTGGTGATTACGAGTCATCTTTCATGACTGTGGGTGAATTTTGGGGTTCATTCTGCCTGAGAGTTAAAAGCTGCCAGACAATATGATACATACTTAGGGTAGGCTACTGATTTTTCCCATGTTCCTTGTTTTCCCATAAATTTCAAAAGCCCATTTCATAAAGGTATCACTTTTCCCTTGTCTAGACACACATTTAAAAGTATTTGTTACCTAGAAATGATTCCCTTTTTCCATTCTTTATAAAACAATAAAGACTTCATTGTACTGAAGTAGTCATGTTCCTCTAAAAGGGGAAATAGATGGAAGAAAAATAAATATCAAAATGTCAAAAATTCCATTCATGACGCTTGATTGGGGTGATTACTTTCTAGCCCCAGGCAGACATTTGTCTTTGTCGAAAGTACTGGATGTGGGTGATCCCAGTGAAGAATTGGGTCAGCACTTCTTTTAAAGAGCTGCTCTAGCAGAGAAGGACGTCATCATAATGTCATACAAATGTGCAGCTGCTTCTTCTGTTCTCCTCCTATCTCAGGTAAAGCAAGGACTGCAGGTTGTCTGTCTCAGACCAGAGTCTATGAGCTAAGCCTGGTCATAGACTGCCACCCAGCTGGTGGCTCTGTGAACACAAGAGCACTCTCTGACTGCAAATCCTGACAGTGGAGCATCACAGCTGTGTCCTGATATCCAAGGGTCTCAGACGACAAGACAACTTGATCCTGAGACAGGGGCCAAAGCCTCACTTACCCAGCAGGGAAGGGAAAACTGACCCAGACCAATGAGGAATGGGTCACACACAGCTTCAGGGCAGGTGTGTTCTGAGTTCTGTGGTCTTTTAAAAAATTATAGCTGTTTTGTATTTTTACATTACATACGTTTACAGATTTTTCCCACTTTATGAGACATCTCTTCTAAATACGAAGTGCAAGAGTTGAATGAGTTTTACAGTCAAATAAAACATATAGTACAGTGACTTCACCTGAACTGTATATGCACACTCAACATTTTATATCTGTAGCTCTTCCCACATATCTCTTACTCTTTTTTTTAAAAATTTTTATTTATTAATTTATTTAATATATTTAGTTTTCAGCATAGATTTTCACAAGAGTTTGAATTACAAATTTTCTCCCCATTTCTACCCTCTTGCCCACTTCAAGATGGCATATATGCTGGTTGCCCCATTCCCCAGTCAGCCCTCTCTTCTGTCACCCCACTCCCCTCCCATCCCCTTTTCCTTTACTTTCTTGTAGGGCAAGATAAATTTCTACGCCCCATTGCCTATGTATCTTACTTCCTAATTGCATGCAAAAACTTTTCTTTTTTGTTTTTGAATGTCTGTTTTTAAAACTTTGAGTTCCAAATTCCCTCCCCTCTTCCCTTTCTACCTACCCTCCCTCCCTAAGAAGGCAAGCAATTCAACATAGGCCACATGTGTACCATTATGTAAAACCCTTCCACAATACTCATATTTTGAAAGACTAACTATATTTTGCTCCTTCATATCCCATCCCCATTTGTTCAATTTTCTCCCTTGACCCTGTCCCTTTTTGAAAGTGTTTGTTTTTGATTACCTCCTCCCCATCTGCCCTCCCATCTATTGTCCCCCTTTTTTATCTTCTTCCTCCTTCTTTCCTGTGGGGTAAGATACCCATTTGAATGTGTATGGTATTCCCGCCCCAGGTCAAATCTGATGAGAGCAAGATTCACTCATTCCCCCTCACCTGCCCCCTCTTCCCTTCCTACAGAACCACTTTTTCTTGCCACTTTTATGAGAGATAATTTACCCCATTCTATCTTTCCCTTTCTCCCTCTCTCAATATATTCCTCTCTCATCCCTTAATTTGATTTTATTTTTTTAGATATCATTCCTTCATATTCAACTCACCCTGTGCCCTCTGTCTATATATATATATATATATATATATACATACATATATACATACATACATACACATACATATGAATATATATATACACACACATATATATATGCATATTCCCTTCAGCTACCCTAATACCGAGGTCTCATAAATTATACACATCATCTTTCCATGTAGGAATGTGAACAAAACAGTTCAACTTTAGTAAGTCCCTTATGATTTCTCTTTCTTGTTTACCTTTTCATGCTTCCCTTGATTCTTGTGTTTGAAAGTCAAATTTTCTATTCAGCTCTGGTCTTTTCACTGAGAAAGCTTGAAAGTCCTCTATTTTATTGAAAATCCATATTTTGCCTTGGAGCATGATACTCAGTTTTGCTGGGTAGGTGATTCTTGGTTTTAATCCTAGCTCCATTGACCTCCAGAATATTGTATTCCAAGCCCTTCGATCCCTTAATGTAGAAGCTGCTATATCTTGGGTTATCCTGATTGTGCTTCCATAATACTCAAATTGTTTCTTTCTGGTTGCTTGCAGTATTTTCACCTTGATCCGGGAGCTCTGGAATTTGGCAACAATATTCCTAGGAATTTTCTGTTTGGGATCTATTTGAGGAGGCGATCTGTGGATTCTTTCAATTTCTATTTTACCCTCTGGTTCTAGAATACGAGGGCAGTTCTCCTTGATAATTTCCTGAAAGATGATATCTAGGCTCTTTTTTTGATCATGGCTTTCAGGTAGTCCAATAATTTTTAAATTGTCTCTCCTGGTTCTATTTTCCAGGTCAGTGGTTTTTCCAATGAAATATTTTACATTATCTTCCACTTTTTCATTCCTTTGGTTTTGTTTTATCATATCTTGATTTCTCATAAAGTCACTAGCTTCCACTTCCTCCAATCTAATTTTTAAGGTGGTATTTTCTTCAGAGGTCTTTTGGACCTCCTTTTCCATTTGGCTAATTCTGCCTTTCAAGGCATTCTTCTCCTCATTGTCTTTTTGGAGCTCTTTTGCCATTTGAGTTAATCTATTTTTTAAGGTGTTGTTTTCTTCAGTATTTTTTTCCATATTTTTTGACTTGTTTTTCATGGTTTTCTCGCATCCTTCTCATTTCTCTTCCCAATTTTTCCTCTACTTCTCTAACTTGCTTTTCCAAATCCTTTTTGAGCTCTTCCATGGCCTGAGACCAGTTTGTTTTTCTTGGAGGCTTTTGATGTAGGCTCTTTGACTTTGTTGACTTCTTCTGGTTGTGTGTTTTGGTCTTCTTTGTCACCAAAGAAAGAATCCAAAGTCTGAGACTGAATCTGAGTGCGTTTTTGCTGCCTGGCCACGTTCCCAGCCAACTTACTTGACCCTTGAGTTTTTTGTCGGGATATGACTCCTTGTAGAGTAAAGAGTACTTTGTTCCAAGCTTGTGGGCATGTGCTGTCATTTTCAGAGCTATTTCTATACAGCCAGCTCTGCTATACCAGCACTCCTCCTTCCTCAAGAACCGCCAACCGGATTGGACTCAGATCTTCAGTAGGCTCTGTGCTCCTGCTCTGATCTGCCACTTAATTCCTCCCACCGGGTGGGCCTGGGGCCGGAAGCAACTGCAGCTGTAGTTCTGTACCTGCCCCACCTCAGCTGCCCCCGGAGCAGTGGCTGAATCTGCCAACTCCTATCACTCTGTCCCAGAAGCTTTTCCCACTAACCTTCTCTGTTCTCTTTGGTGTTTGTGGGTTGAGAAGTCTGGTAACTGTCACAGCTCACTGATTCAGGGTGCTAGGGCTCCCGGTCTGGGGTCTGGTTGGTCCTGCCGCAGCCCACATTGGGCTCTGCTCCCCTCCCCTCCCAGCTCCGTGCACAATAGACCTTACCCAGAGACCATCCAGGCTGTCCTGGGCTGGAGCCCTACTTCCCTCTGCTATTTTGTGGGTTCTGCCTTTCTAGAATTTGTTCAGAGGCATTTTTTATAATAGGTTTTTGGAGGGACCTGGCAGGGAGCTCATGGAAGTCCCTGCTTTCCAGCTGCCATCTTGGCTCTGCCCCCCTGCTCTTTTTTTTTAATTAACAGAAATTTATTTTCTCTTCCTTTCATTTCCCATCCTATTGGGAAGAAAGAAAAGAAAAACAAATTTCTTGTAACAAATATACATATTCAAGCAAAACAAATTCTATCAAAAGCCATGGACAAAAATAGATCTGTCTCATCCTGCATTCTAAATCCATCACCTCTCTGTAAGGGATTGCATGTTTCATCACTGGTGCTCTGCAATCATGAATAGCTATTTTATTTATCATAGTTCCAAATATTGTGGTCTTACCAGGCATTCACATAATAAAAATGATATTATCCTTATTAATGTAGCCCTCTGGCAGCTAGGTGGCACAGTGGATAAAACTCCAGGAGTAGAGTCAAGAAGACTCATCTTTGCAAGTTCAAATTTGGCCTCAGATACTTACTAGCTGTGGGACCCTGGGTAAATCACTTAACCCTGTTTGACTCAGTTTCCTCATTTGGAAAATAAACCAGAGAAGGAAATAGCAAACTCTTCCAGTATGTCTGCCAAGAAAACTCCAATTGGGGTCACAAAGATTGACACGACTAAAAATGAAACAACCACCACAACCACTACCAACCACCATAACCTGTAGCCCTCTCTGGTTTGCAAAGGGCTTTACAAATATTATCTCATTTTATCTACACAAAAACCTTATGGGGTAGATGTTATTATCATCCCCATTTTATAGATGAGGAAACTAAGGCACATAGAGGTTAAATGATTTCCCCAGGATCCCAAAAATAAGTGTCTAAGTCTTCCTGTTCCTGTGTCTAGCACTCTATCCACTGTGTCACCTAGCTGCCATCATCATCATCATCATCATCATCATCATCATCATCATCATCATCATCATCATCATTGCCTGGGAGGCCACATGACATAGTGGAAAGAGAACTGGCCTCAGAGTCAGGCAGACCCTGATTCAAGTCCAGCCTATCCCATATATGGCTAATTGACATGGGACAAGTCATTTAACCTCTCAATTCCTCAAGTCAGCTCTCTAAGACTATAAGCTACAGATAGGGTTCTGACTATAGGCTAAATATTCCCGCCATGTTGCTTCAATTCTATTGCTACTGAGCCTGGACTATATTAATTATTAATAAACCTATATAAGCTGAGTTAACACAGGTATCCAGCTATGTATGGTGGGACCCATTTGCTGCTTTTTATAGTACCTGCCATCAAGTGAAGTTGTAAAGTCCTGCTCTATTAGGTTCTGTTAATAGGTGAAGTCATTCTACCAATGTCTTATCACTTAGATAGCCTCAACAGCCTTAGTCTCATAGGTGGTCCCATACTCCCACAGTACCTAAGGGGTAAGCATAGCTTCAGCGTGGCTCAAAATCTACCAGATTGGGTTCTTACCCAATGCCAGTGTGTTGCCAGGGCATTAAGAAATATTTAAGTTATTGTAGTTCACCCTTTAACCCACTCATGTCTCTGGATCAGAGAGCACTGGTTGAGTCATAGCTTGGTCAGACTATTAAACTAAAGAATTATACAATTTTGGAGGTACAAAAGATCTTAGATCCTTATCTAATTCAGCCTTTTCATTTTAAAGGAGGAGAAGCTACGACTTAGAGCGGTGGCCTGACATGTTAAAGGTCATGTAGTAAGATTGAAAGAGAGCAAAGTATAGCATTTGTTATTAAGTGCTTAATTACGGCAGCCTGGAGATATAAATAAAAGCAAACAAGAAAAACCCTGCCCTCAAGGAGCTTATGTTCTATGAGAAGAAGACAGAATATAAAGGGGAGCTGGTAGGAGGGGGAGCAGCTGACTAGGACATGGAGTAGTTGGGAGAATGAATTAAACACAGAGTGAAATGAACATGATGGGCCTCCTCAGGAAATAGGACTTAACCTGTGGTTTTTAGTCAAGTATATGGGTGTATATACATATATGTATATGTGTATATATGCATATATAAACACACAATGTATGTATGTATTTTATGTATATGTATAGATAAACATATAATACAGACATATCTACATATACACACATACATCCTCTATGTGTATTCACCGTGGAACTGGTATTAAGTAGGAAAGGGGTGAAGTCTTAGATATAGAGTTTGGAGTTTCTTTTCCCCCCAAATAGGAAAATGATTAAAAGTTAGATGGATTTTGAATAAATATCCTAGATGAGTAATATTTGATGGAGCAGAGAGATTTCCTTCTAGTTGGTATCCCCTCTCCCTCTGAGGAGAGCAGAGTGGTAGCCTCCTGCTTCTCTTCCTGGCAAGAATGAAAGTCTCCCTTGGAGAAGGGTTGGGGTAGAAAAGGCTAGATATCTATTCTCTCCTGGACCCACACAAGGAGAGGCCTTTTGCCACACGTGGGCTTCCCTACACATGTGGGGCCCACTGTCTCTCTCATATCTATATAGTATAAAAATTTTAGAGTTTACAAAGTTGTATTATATACAATAGTTACATATAATATATTAATATTATCTAATATGATTCTCACAACTGCCTTGTGAAATAGATAATATAAGTATTGCTAACCCGTTTTATAGATGAGGAAGGGAGAAGGGTGATGTGGCGCTTAGTAAGTGTTTATTGGCAGATTGCTGCTGTTCAGTCATTTTCAGTCATGTTAGACTCTCCGTGACCCCATTTGGGGTTTTCTTGTCAAAGATCCTGGAGGGTTTGCTGAGAATTCCCAGGAGGGGAAAATGCCGATGCCAATGCTGGTCAGGAGCTTCTCAGTAACTCAATCACAGAGAACTCTCCAGAGTAACTTGTCCTAGGTCATACTACCCGTGTGTGTCAGAAGCTGAATTTGAACCTAGGTCTTTCTGGCTTTGTGGCCATCTTTCTTTCTATTATGCCACACTAAAAATCAATCCTAAAATACCAGCAGCAAAAAATATGATCCTATGCTTACTCATTTTCAGTAAAGTACCACGTCCCCATTAATTAGTTTGGGGAACTTCTTTTATTGGATTGATGTGAGGCATGCTGACAGGTAGCAGGTACATAATGAGTTGGGCTTGGAATTGAGCAAAAGGAAGAGACTGAGAAGGACTGAAAGTAGAAAACTGCAGGAGGCTTCTGATGAGCCCATGCTGATTGTTGCCACAAATGCTCATCTATTTGGTGCTCCAATTCTTCCAGTGATGCTGTGTGTCTGTGACTTGTGGAATATCATGATCTCAGGAGAACCAAAATTACAAAATGACCTAAAGGGTGATGGAAAGATACGTGGGAAATGGGAGCATAGTACAAAAATCTTACCAATGAAACTTGCATTTAAGAAACGTCATAAAGAACATTATTGTGGATATATGTCCACTATTATGTCCAATTATGTCCAGTGTCCATTATGATGGACATTATGACCAGAAACAACCTTGGCTGGGAGGACCTGGGCTCAAGCTTTATTGGCTGTGTGTCCCAGGGCAAGTCACTTAACTTTTTAGTGCTCTAGGAAACTTTCTAAGACTCTAAGTGGAAGACAATGGTGACTCTTCTTAATAGCAGAGGTTCCTCCACTTGGATATTCCCAATTTTTGTGCAATTACAGGACTTCACTTTGACCCAGTGATATCATAACCAGCCTTCTGTCTCAAGGAGATCAAAGAAAGAGGAAAAAGATCCACATATTAAAAAATTCTCATAGCAGTGATGGGGGATGGGATTTGAGCTGGACCCCTAAAAGGAAAATACCATGTCTTTGGGACCTGGATCCAGATCTCTGGAATTCACCTGAGGCATCTGGCCCATCCCAGTCCATAATCCTTTTAACTGCCTGGTCACCAGAGGCTCTCCTGTGCCACTTAACTCCAACTTAACTTCTGTACCTGGCCTCACCCCAGGCTACTTGTCACTCCTTAATCCCATCCAGATCTTCCCATGGTCTTTTTCTATAGCATATCAATCTTGTCCCCGTTAAATTGCTCAGATCTTTAAAATCTGGCTGACTTGTATTGGCATCACAAGTAAGTAGTGAAGCCTCACTAGGAGCTTCACCCACCCCAATCAGTGTTTTAATAAACTACTTGGACTGAAAGAAGGCTTGAATGGTTGAATTCTTTCAAGGCAGACCTGTACCCTTTGCCCTTGCATTTTGGGGTTCCCACAACACCTAGACTGCAACAGCAGCATTTTTTTTGTAGTGGCAAAGAACTGGAATCTAAGGGGGTGTGCCCATCACTTGGGGAGTTACTAAACAAATTGTCATATATGAATTAATACAATGGCTGTGGAAAAAAATGACAAATGGGACAATTTTTGGAGTAATTGAGGAAGGTTTTTATGAACTGACATCAAGTGAAATGAGCTGAATCAGGAGATAATTTGTATAACTAAACAACACAAGAAAGAAAAACAACTTTGAAAGACTTGAGAACTCTGTTTAATGTAATGACCACTTGAGATTCCAGAGAACTATTGACCTCTTCAGAGGTGGTAGACTTGAGATGAAGAAAGATAACATTTTTGGACATGGTCAATATGGGAATTTGTTTTATTTGACCATTCATATTTTCTATAAGTATTTTGTTTTTTTTTTTCAATGGCAGGTGGGCTGGGAGGGAAGGGTAGACAGCCAAAAAAAAATTAATAAAAAAGAGATGAAAAGAGGATCCATCATAGGGGTATCTTTAAAAAGGAGAGAGGGAAAGACAGAGAGACAGAGAGAGAGACAGAATGGAGGCCAAAATGGCAGGACAGCTTTGCAAGTTACGTATTGAGTTTGTTACAGAATTAAAAATAAAAGCAAGCTGTACATGAGAGATCAACAGTTTCACGTACAAACCCCTTTTTCTGTTCATACGCACACACACACACACACACACACAGACAGAGAAATGTGCATTTAGTGTTATGTTCAGAATAAAAATGAGTAAATAAAAAAAAAAATCAGTCTCTATCCTTAAGACCAGAGAAGGAACCTGTCATGTAGCAAGAATGAGTTATGACATTTTGCTTGACTATACATATTTGTAATAGGTTTTGTTTTTTCTTGCTTTCTCACTAGGTGGGAGGAGTAGGAGGTGGGAGGGAGAGAAATCAGACCCGAAAACAAAATAAAATTGAATTTTTAAAAAAAGAATGAGATACAACACTTACTTATTGGTACTCTCATGGTAAAAAATAAATAAATTAGAAGATGGTTTCTACTCAGTTGGGTAATAGTTGACATTTATAAAGTTGCTTTATGGTTTGCAAAGGTCAAGTATTCAAAGAACAACTAATTCCAATATCCATACATTATTTGCAAAAAAGTGCAAAAGAAGGGATTCTACCAAATAACTTTTATGTCACTGTAAATAAGATGGATTTTAGTGTAAGGCGGATTTTAGTGTGTATAAAGTAGATTTTTGTTATTATTTCTTAGAGTTCAGTTTTCCAGCATCCATGGCCATAACAATCTCAATTTCCCAGGCTCATGGTTCAAAACATCTCCACCACACTTGTGCAGCAGTATATAATGGTAAATAATATAAACATTAGTGCTTAAATTGTAAACACCCACTGCAACTGTACAGTGAGATGTAGGGAGGAGGTGATATAAACTTGTGAAGCTATTGCTGGCAATATGCCTTCTTTGTCTGATGCCCTATAAAGCAGGTGGGCACTGGTCAGTGAGTGAGGAACCCTTAGGATTGAATCCACCAGCTGGAATGCTGTGTGTAACTTGACTGGCCCCCATCAAGGTTTGGGGGGGAATCTGTGTTTGCCTCAACTGGCCCCTATTGAGGCTTGAGGGGATTTAGGGGAGTGCACAAACTGTGCCTGTCTTGATTGACCCCATCGAGATGTCGGGGTAGTTGCCCCGCTTCTTGACGGACCCTTCGAGAAGGGTGATTAGGGAATGCTGTAGGAGTTGTGCTTCCATTATCAGCAACCCTTCTGAGAAGACTAGACTAGCATAAAGTAAGGTTATTAACCCCTTTGAAGCTGTCTTTCCTCTCTGACCAGATCAAGAGTGAACCTGTTCTAGCAGCCTTCCTATGTGCTAGTGTTATCTGTCTTAACAGTCGTATCTATGATCTTAACATATAAACCAGGAAGAAAACTATAGACCCATATTCCTAATGAACATAGATACAAATATTTTAAATCAAATATTAGCTAAGAGACTAAAATAATATACCTCAAAGATTATAATGAACTTTGCGACCAGGCTCGCATAATTTTCATTTGACCCTTACCTCAAGTCTGTGAAGTAGGGATTACTATTAGCTCTACTTTACAGAAGAAGAAACAGACTCAGAGAGGTTAATCATTGGTTCATAAGGTCATAGTTATAGAGTTAGAAGGGATCTTAGAAACTCACAAATGAGAAACTTTCAAACGAGAATATGAGGCCCACTGAAGTGCAGTGATTGGCCTAAGGCCATTCAAGACAGATGTGCCAGAGGTAGGTTTTAAATCCAGATCTTCCTGACTCCAAGGCCAGTGGACAATCTTTAGGCAGATTGTCTATAGAGGGTTCATGGGAAAACACGGACAAGAGTTACACAAGATGAGGAGTTTGTGGATAAAATCATAAATCCTTCAAAGTTAATAAAAGTACAGATCTTCAAGGGCGTCTAGTCCCGTTGGCCCCATTTTAGAGATGAAGAAATTTAAGTCCAGAGAGGTAAATGAATCGCCTAAGGTCACACAGCTAGTAAATAACTCAGGATTTCCTCAGTTTCCCTATCGACAAATTCAGTGTTGGACTTTGTAAGGTCCCTTATAACCCTACATCTACCACTCCTATGGCTCTCTACCTCCAAATTCTTTCCTCTATGCTAAATGTGTAAGGCAGGAGAGGGCACTGTGGTGCAGTGTAACTGAATCCCAGGACCTAGTTAAGCCAAAACGGGCTCTTCTGTAATTGTATGCTACGGTAATTTTCTAGGATGGGGTTGTGCTTCCAAGGACTGTCAGAGAAAGATAGCTAGCATCATATTGACTAGTGAAGCTGAAGGAGTTCTCCTCTAAGAGGTCACTTTAATCATAGAACTCGTGCTCACCAATGAATTAAAATGAGAGAGGAGGAATTGGAATAACCTTGGGTTGAACTGTACTGAGTCGCCATTTTGTACAGGAAAGAAATGTCAACCACTGTAGTTCTGGGCACTGAAAGGGATGGGTAGGGGAGGGATATTCGCCTGGGGTGAGGAGGGAGAGGATTAAAGGAGACACTGCGAATGACTTTGAAATCCGAAGAGATTTGCCACAGCTGGAGGAGTCTATTCCATGTGGCGAATTAAGTTCCAGATGTTCACTGCCAGCAAAATCCCAAACAGATGTCCAAACTTGTGGTGTTGGGGATGTTTACTCCAGGGGAATCATTAGACACCTGCGCCAAGCAGACCTCGGCCCCCACCTTTTAATCAGCACCAGCCGCGTAATCCTACAGCAGCTATTGCACAAACTATACTTAGTTCTCACTTGCTAATTAAAGAGACTGGGAAAGTTTCTGAAGCTACTAATTATTTGTGCTCTGCTAAGTGCCAGGGAAACGTGCGGTAGGAAATCAAAACAGGGCTCCCGCTGTGGCATTTATGGAGACATCGAGCCAGATTGTATTTCAAAACGGAGAATGCAAGTATTTATGAAGAAGGGCATTTTATAACTGTGTGACCCTGGGCAAGTCTTTTCAATTTTCTGAGGCTCAGTTTCCCCAGCTGTAAACTGGGAATGAGAGGCGCCTTGGTGTAGTGGATACAGCAGATACAGCCTTGGATACGGGAAGACCTGGATTCAAGTCCTACCTGCGCAAACTGGTTGTATGACCATGGTTAAACTACCTACCCTTCGTGTTCAAGGCTGAAAGTTAGAGAGCAGGAGCTGATGGGAGACGGGATTTCTTCCTCTGGAAGTTCTCTGTTATCAATAAAATCACAGGTCCAGTTCAATTTTTTTTAAAATTGGAAATAATAACATGCATATTTCTTATTTCACACAGTTGTATAGAGGAAAACACTTTGCAATTTTTAAAAAAATTAAATTATTTTTGTTATATCTTAAGTTCTGAACTGTCTACTTTCCTCCCTCCCCAACCTGCACTAGAGAAAGCCAGCATTTAGTGCAGACTTGTAAATATATGCAAAATCATGCTATGCATACTTCTTTTTATTCTTTCTCTGCATCTTCCTTTATAGGCCCTTTATGGTTTATTTGAGTGTTTATAGTACTCAGAATAATTTGGTTGTGCACAATTATTCCTTTTTTAAAATTTATTTATTTATTTTTAACTTTATAACATTCAGTTCCAGGAGCTTTTCAGTTCCAAATTTTCTCCCTCTTCCTCCCCTTCCCCCCTCCCCAAGATGGCATGCAACCTGATAAAGGCTCTACGTATACATTCACATTAAACATATTTTCATGTTAGTCATGCCGCAGAGAAGAATTATAACCAATGGAGTGAACCACAGAAAGAAGAAACAAAACAGAGAGCAAACGGTTTGCTTCAGTCTGCATTCAGACTCCATAATTCTTTCTCTGGAGGTGGATAGCACAATTACTCTTCAAACAGTATTGCTGTTACTGTATGCAGTGTTCTCTTGCTTCTGCTCATTTTGCTTTTCATTATTTCATACAAGTCTTTCTATGTTTTTTTCCCCTAAAACTAAGCAGCTCATTATTTCTTACAGCACAGTCATATTCCATCACAATCATATACCACAACTTGGTCAGCCATTCCCTGGTTGATGGGCATCCCCTCAATTTCCACTTCTTTGTCACCATAAGGAAAGCTGCTATAAACGTTTTAGAGCATATAGGTTCTTTTCCTTTTTCCCTGATCACCTTGGGAAACAGACCTAATACTGGTATTGCTGGGTCAAAGGGTATACACAGTTTTATAACTCTTTGGTTATAATTCCAGGTTGCTCTCAAAAACACTTTGTAAATCTTAAAGCACTATAAAAATGTCAATTATTACTTAGCCTCTTAAGAGCTGGCCTGATGTGAGTAGTGGATAGAGTTCTGGGTTTGAAGTCAAGAGGACCCAGGTTCAAATCCCTTTCTCTGACAGTTAATAGTTGTGGGATATTGGGCAAGTCATTTAATGTCTAGGTACTTCTAACCACTGTATTGAGTCATAAAGAATTGTTGATCTTCAGTGGGGGAAGGAGATCTCTATTCTGGAAATCACAGAACCAGAGTAGTTTCTAACCCCCTCCGACCTCTTGTTCTATATTTCTACAAGTGAACCTTCATACTGCTGCCAGAATGCTTACTGGTTTTTTGACCTTCGCCTCACTTTTTCAACGAGCAATTTGGACTAGATCAGGGGTTCTTAGCCTTTTCTTGTGTCATAGCAGTCTGGTGAAACCTATCACAGGATTACAAAGGAAACAAATCATATTGAAATACAATTATCAACTCTCCCCTCCACCCCCAATTCGTGATCTAGCACTACAGTGACAGCTGGCATTTATATAGGGCTTTAAGATTTGCAGAGTTTAAGATTTTAAGTTGGTCCACTAGGTGGCACAGCTGACAGAGAGCCAGGCCTGGAATCAGGAAGATGAGTCTTCCTGAGTTCAAATCTGGCCTCAGATACTTCTTTAGCTGTGTGACCCTGGGCGAGTCACTCAACCCTATTTGCCTCAGCCTCTCCATCTGTAAAGTGAGTTGGAGAAGGAAATGGCAAATCACTCCAGGATGTATGCCAAGAAACCCCCAAATAGGGTCATGAAGAGTTGGACACAACAGAACTGAACTGAAACTTAAGATTTGCAGATATTTCATTCCTCCCTCCCCAACAACAACTCTGGAAGGTAGGGGCTCTTATTATTCCCACTTTATAGGTGAGAAAAATTAAGATGGAAGAGCTTGATTTGCTCAGGGGAACACAGCTAGGAAGTATTTGAGGCTGGATTTGAATTTAAGTCTTCTTTACTCCAGGCCCAGTACTCTATCCACTGAGTTACTTAACTACAAATGCGTGTGTGTGTGTGTGTGTGTGTGTGTGTGTGTGTGTGTATAATATGGATATGTGTGTATGTATACATCTATACACACATATGTGTGTGTATGGTACTGGACACTGAGGTCCTTCCTGGAACCAAACTGCCAAGCATTCAAACTCTCCCACAGAGAGCACAGCTCTGATGGACTGGCCACATTGTTAGAATGCCAAAAGTAAGTTTGCCTAAAAGACTATTTTATGGTGAACTCACACAAGGCAAGTGCTCGCGTGGAGGTCAGAAGAAGTGATACAAGGACACTTTCACGGTCTCTCTGAAGAACTTTGGAATTGATTGTGGCACATGGGAGACCTTGGCACAGGACTGCCCAACATGGCGTGCCTGCATCAAAGAAGGCTCTGTGCTCCATGAGCAAAGTACAATTGCAGTAGCTCAAAAGAAACACAAGATGTGCAAATTTAGAGACATTTCCACTCCAAATGCTCATAATGATTATTTGTGTCTGACCTTCGGTAGAGTTTGGATTGATCCGATTAGCCACAGTCAGATGTACTGTACCTTGACCCCAACACAGTGATGTCATTTTGGTCCTCTTTGAGAATGAAAGACAACAACAATGTGTGTACATATTTCTTCTTTAATGCATTAAATAATAAGAGAATACATTTAAAATATAAGCAATTTAAAATTAAATTATATTTTTAAAAAACATATCAGTATGAAGGATATTCTCATTTAGCTTTAGTAACAACATGAAACTGTGGGTTGATCTTTGACAAGGGCACATAAATATATTATTGGACATCCAATCAATTTTCAACTGTAATGTAATATAAAAATAGCTGTAATTTCTATTGGTGACAAAGTGCCATATACTAATAATATTACTATGGTTTGCTGCCTGCATTCATAATTGAAAGTGGTGTTAAATTTCAGTTAGAGTTAGTGAGAATAAAGATGTAATTTTTTTTTCTTTCCAGGTTCTATCTATGGAAGACTTAAAAGCCTGTAGACCTCAGGTTAAGAACTTTTGGTCTAGATTGTCTTTTAAAGTCTCTTCATGTTTTAAACCCAATGGCCTTTATTATGCATGGATCAAGTAATGTTCTTTCTCTCCTAAAAAATATTCAATTTCTTCCAAGCGAAGTCCCAGCTCCCTGGCCAACATTCAAGGAATTCCTCAATATGCAGCTACTCTAACGTCCCAGTTTTATCTCATATTACCCTCTGCTACTCTATGCTCAAGCCAAAATATGCTGCTCTGTTCTTTGAATCCTGAAACAGTGCTCTCCTGCCTCCTCTCTGGGGTCACGGTTGTATCTCTTAGAATGTCCTCTTCTCCACTCCTCCCCTTGTGAATTCTTAGACATCACCTGACATCACCTCCTTTTGGAAGCCTTCCCTGATCTTCCATGTTTGTAATGACCTATCCCTACTTCCACCTCACATAGCATTTTGCTTTGTATCTTCTCTCACTTCTAGCGTTGTGCAAGCTCCCAGTCTTGCCCTATTGTGAAGCCACTGAAATATAAATGCTGCCTCAGGTACCCACTGTTAGAACTGTATAAATGCCATTGGGAAAATTCCAATCTTCAGTATACCTCCCTCTGCCCTCTTTTCCCCATTACCCCGATGGTGGCAGGTGCCCAGAAGAGGATGGAATTTGTGTTCTGGTGTAATGATGGGTCTATAAGGACTCCCCTTTACTATACAATTTTGTTTTGTGTTGGAAAAAGTGATTCACATAGTAGTACGTGTCTAATTTGCATATAAATGAATGAACAAAATTTTATGGTAAATGTATAAAACCTTTTTCCAGTTTGTTTTAACATTGGAGGTACATAATCAAAAGTTTAGAGACCACAGCTCTACATGCTCTATGTACTTAATAAATGTGGAATTTAGGTCCTAAATAATCCAAGTAGCAAGTCAGATGGGAAATTGAGCTCTCAATCTCAACCATAAAGAAGGAAACAAGTGTTTATTAAGCACCTAGTATGTGCCAGGCATTGTGCTAAGTGTTTTACAAATATCAATCAATAAAGATTTATTAAGTACCTACTATGAGCCAGGCACTGTGCTAAGTGTTTTATAAATATCAGTCAATAAATAAACATTTATTATGTTATTGTGACTCAGTCGTTTCGGTCATGTCTGACTCTTTGAGACCTCATTTGGGGTTTTCTTGGCAAAGATACTGGAGTGATTTGCTATTTCCTTCTCCAGCTCATTTTACGGATGAGGAACTGAGGCAAACAGGATTAAATGACTTGCCCAGGGTTATACAGCTAGTAAATGTCTGAGACTGGATTTAACCTCAGGAAGATAAGTCTTCCTGACTTTAGGCCTAGCACTCTATCCACGGCGCCCTTTTGCTGCTATGTAACAGGCACTGTGATAAGACTTTTACAAATATTATTCGATTTAATTCTCCCAATAATTCTGGGAGGTAGATGCTATTATGATCCCCATTTCACATTTGAGGAAACTGAGGCAGACAGGGTTAAGTGACTTTCCCAGGATCATGCAACCTATAAGTCTGAAGGCCCCTGTCTTCCTGACTTCAGGTCTAATGTTCTATCCCTTACTCAGCCTAGATGACATAAAGGAAGAAGCCCTTATTGATACAGTTAGCTTCAGTTTGCAGCTGCATATCTCATAGGAGCCTGTCAGCTTTTTACAAACCACAGTCTTAGCACTGTTTAGTCTTTCATCTCTTTTATTATTGTGGCAACACTTTATATAGCATTTTCCACTGGAAATGCTTTGTTAACACTATTTTATGAGGAAATTGCCAGTGAGCCCCGCCTGGGACTCTTACCCTGCTTTATTTAACATAGGATCATAAGAAATTTAACCTTTCGAGGCCTCAGTTCTCGACTGACCTGAAAGGGGTGATGTAAACCTACTGCAAATTAAGTGTTGACTTGTGATATACAGGCGACCAGGCATAGGAAAAAAAAAAGTCAAGTTTTCATTATTCTCACCACCTTGATTCTAGGAAGGTTTTGGGCCTGAATTCCCCTGATGGGATTATGTAAAGAGAGAGCTTATGAATGAATTAGGACTTTAAGTGTCCACCTTTGAATCTGGTGAGATTCAGAGATCATCCAGTCCAGTGTTGTCAAATTCAGATAGAAACAGATCACGCATAAAGATCCCTGCAGGCTGTATGTTGACTTAGAAAACCACACATCGACATTTTCTACGTTGTCTTGTATTCTTTTTAATTTTGTTAACTATTTCCCAACTACATTGTAATCTGGTTCTGGCTGCCCTTGAAAATATTGTGGCCAGTGTATGCTAGACCCCTCCAAATCCAGATCCTTCGTTTTATAGATGACGAATCTGAAGCCCAGGGAGGTACTTGCCTAATGTCATATAGGCAGAACCAGGATTTGGTTTTGGGTCCTATAGACATCGAGATCATTGTTTTTCCCACCATATCATGGTGCCTCCTCACCCCCCTCCCCCCTGGATCATAGAATAGAAGTAATATGGTCCTTAGAGATCACTTGCTCCAATCTTCCCATTTTACAGATTGGGAAACTGAGGCCTAGAGAGAAGTATCTTGCTGAAGGTCACATAAATTGTAAATGACAAGATTCAGTATTTGAACCGTAGTCTTTTGGCTTGAAATCTAGTTTCTCATGGATCATACTAATACTACTACTAATATTTAGCATTAACATAGCTCTTTAAGGTTTGCAAAGTGCTTTACTACTATTACCTCATTTGAGCCTCACAGAAACTCTGAGAAGTAAGTGCTATGATTATCCCCACTTTACAGATGAGGAAACTGAGATGGAGAGAGGTTAAGTGACTCATCCAGGGTCATGTAGCTGGTAAGTGTCTGAGGCTGAATTTGGATTCAGGTCTTCATAATTCCAGGCCCAGTGCTCTGTCTACTCTGGCACCTAACTGCCTCTGTTTCTGTTTCCTTAGATAATTTTTTTTGCATATTGAAGCATTAAAGATCAACTGGCTTTCACTTCTATGGTTCAAGAAAAGATCTTTTAAATGCTACTCTCCCTAAAGTATACTCTTCTGTGTTTTAAATGAGAATGAAAACTTTTCCTTTTAATGACCTCAAGGGGAAAATAAAGGCTCCAATAGGTGTCAGCAGAGGCTTTTATTTTCTCAAAAAGGAAGTAAAATCATTTTGCTCATTTTCTACATGAAATCTTTTATACCAAGAACCAACTCCACTTGGATGTATAATAACTGTTCTTTTTAACAAAATAAACAAGTTTGTTTACCTCCTCATGTTTGATTTCATTAAATGAGCATTTCTGAATCACTTGGGCACATACAAATGAAGGCTCCCTTTGCCTTGCTGGGAAAGAACAGCTCATATTGGGGCACCCTAAGTTTACCTGGGTCACAGTGGAACCCTCTAGGAGTTGGCACAGAATCTTTCATTGTGAAAGGCAAGGAAGTTTCTGTATTCATTTCAAATAGAAGGCTGAATGCTGAATACCTCTAGAAGTTAAGAGATGACTGGTAAGAGGGTGCTTTTGGGTATGCTACCTGTGCCAAGGGATGAGGAATGTTATTGTTTCTTCCCTTCATTCAGGGGTGATGAAGTAATCTTGAGAAGTTATTGAGGATTTATACATCACTGATTCCCCTGGTTCAGGGTCAGGAAGTACTGGGAGAAGCAAAGGCAGGATTAGACTCCCTCAGAGGGCAATTGTACACATGTCCAATGGCCTCTGGAGTGATACATACTCTTCAAAGGGGCTCAGGGGAATAGGTCAGTGATGTTCCCCTTCTGGCTTGGTCCAGAGCTCATATTTGAGCAAGGAAATATCGAACAAATTTTAAAAGATGTTCTCATTGCAGCAACTAAACATTTAAAAAATGTTAGCCAATCTTCTCATGTTGATGTTTCATTAAAGGATCTATTGCACCTCTATCAGAGAAATGTCTTGAGGATTTGTAGTTGGTTGCTACTGATTGCAGAACCATATGCATGCGGGTACATCCCAGGGTTGTTCTTGGTACAACAGGAAAATAGGAGGAATTTGTTTTGAGCGTTCTCATTGCTTCCTGTTTTTGGCATCCTTTTCCCAGTTTTTGCTTCCTTCCTCTAAGGCATCCTCATATGACCCTTGAGTGTCCAAACACACTCATCAACATCTTTATCTATACTTGTAGTTATTGTTCTGTTGTTTCAGTCATGGCTGACTCTTTGTGATCCCATTTGGGGTTTTCTTGGCAAAGATACTGGAATGGTTTGCCATTTCCTTTCCCAGCTCATTTTACAGATGATGAAACTGAGGCAAATAGGGTTAAGTGACTTGCCGAGGGTCACACAGCTAATAACTGTCTGAGGCTGGATTTGAACTCAGGTCGTCTTGACTCCAGGCCTGCTACTCTATCCACTGCACCACCTAGCTGCTTTCCATTTCCTTAGAGACCCTTTAAGGTAACAGCCTGGTGTAGATGATGGTTTACTTTTTCAAAGAGGTTTACATTCCATTATGGGCTATTATGAACCAATTGCTAATGGTGGAATTTCAGGTAATACAGAAAATCATCTAAAAAATAATTATGGCTCAGATTCAATCTAGCTCAGCTCAGATTGATCTGGCATTAGCTTCACAAATGCTCACGCTCCCTAAGAATCTACTCAATATGGTGAAACTTTAATAAACTTTTTCTTTTCTTTGGATGAGGAAAAAAAGAATGATTATGAAAGTAGATTAGAGATAATGGTTATGGGAGTTGAGAAATTGGGAGGCTCGAGTGATCAGAGGGATCAGGTTAGGGTGGACATGAAGAATGAGATTGTGAGTCAAGTACTCAATTCATTAGAGAGAAAGTTTGTGAGTGACAACCATAAAGATCTGTATAGGTGAATTGGACTTCAAAGGAGGAAAAGTGGTTGCTAAATAATATCAGAAGAAGAGTCTGAAAGTGGCAGTGAGGTACAAGGAGTATGTCAAATTCTTTTCTTGGTCTGGAATGTTGGGGAATGTAAGAGAAGGAACACCGGACCTTGGAGAGAGCTCCAGGAGATTTGATGTCTCTAGGGGAAAAACAGGTTTCAATGAGACAAAAAAAAAAAAAAGATGGAAAGAATGTCAGAGGAAGAGCTTCAGGATGAAAGAGAGTTTAGCAGTAGAGGATGAGTCCAGAGGGAACAATGGAAGGAAAAGGCAGAAGACGGTAGGGGCTGGAGAAGATTAGGGCTAAGTAGAATAGGGATGAAAGTCTAGGGAGAGGAAGTAGAGGGAAGGCATTTTCATTCTAGGCAGAAGGCACTTGTAAGTGTCAGGGATCGGAAAACAAGGGTAGGAACTTACTGGTTATAGTTCCTGGGCAATATTGAGTATATAGATTTTAAATTAGCTTCAAGTTTCTAATTAAAATGATTTAGAAATACCTCTAAAATTTTTATCTAAAATGGAGCCACTGAGTTGATTATATGGGGAGAAAGGTAGATTATCTGTTGAAAACAGAGAATAATTAATATTATTAATTTTACTGTATTTTATATATACATTTAAAAATATAAACATATATAATTTTATAATGTATATGTATGTGTATATACATGTCAAATGTTATCATTATAGTAGGGTTATGAGGATGAATCCCAATATGTAACATGAAACTGGGGTTGACCATATTCACTCATATCTCTCTCTATTAAAATCCCCAAACTCTTGGGACTAAACAAATATTTGTTACTAAATATACAATTTATTAGCAATAAAATAACAAACACAAATATTTACAATATTTTAATTGTGAAAAATATTACAGTAAGTCACTTCGACCTATTACTGTAATTGCAAATGATTTCTATTTTCTTCTTAAAACCATTATACACCATTTACTTCATTCAAGACACCAAATAAAATATCATGATTAAGTTCATCTTCATCCTCTTCACAAAATTAGTGGTTGCATAAAAAAGGAACATCCATCCATCTTTCTGTCTTTTCCAGTTACTCTGCAGTTAGGACAGGAAAACTGTCTTCAGTTTCTCTCAAGCCCTCACTCTAATTGGTATCTCTCCAGACCAACTCTTAATTAATTACTTTTATAGTGTTTCTTCATAAAATAATAGTTTTTTTTAGTTTTCCCAAGAACAACATTTTTCCACCTCTTCTTTCTGTCTTCTTATGTTGGTTCTCTTAAACCATATCCAGTAACTCTCTCTTCTCAGTTTTTCTCAAAACTGTCAGCTCTCAACTGCCAAATCCTAAACATTTCATCTGTCTCTTAAAACTATAGCAACAGTTAACTATAACATTTGTAGGAGAGGCTTTTGAAACAGATGTTATATCATAAGACTTGACAAATATTTATTGAGCTCTTGCTCTGTGCAAGGTATCATGCTCCTGTGAGGTGCTATGAAGACTAAGGGAGAAAAGTTATGAACTGCCCTTCTCGTCTGTTTTCCTTTCTGAACTTTGGTACTTTTTGATGTATTTTTAAAAAAAGTTTCATTGATATTTTCTTTTTTTTTCTTTTTTTTTGAATCACTATAAATACTCAGCAATTCTCCCCCCAAATAGACTCCCTTCTTGGAAACAAATAGCTATAATCAAGCAAAACAAACCAACACACTGGCTATGTCAAAAAATATGTCTCATATTGTACTCTTAATCCATCATTTCTCTTCCAAGAAGTGGGAAGGATGTTTCATCATTAGTGTTCTGAAGTAATGACTAGTCATTGCTTTGATTAGAGTTTTAATGTCTTTTGAAATGGTATTCTTTGTAGTTATTGTATAAATACTAGTTCTACTCAACTTTATATCATTTTATGCAAGTCAGGGCTCTTTTTTCATTGCTTTGAGATATTGGAATTCCTGATGGTGTTGTAGGATCATAGTCATAGAGCTATTTAATCCAAATCTCTAATTTTACAAATGAGGTTCAAAGAAGTTAAGTGACCAACCCAAGGTCATATAATTAGTAAGTAACTGAGGCTGGTCTTTCTGGTTCCAAATTCAACAGTCCATGTAACATGCCACATTGCTTCCTATGCCAAGGACCAGTATACACAAAATCTTGACCACTAGCTTCAGAGGCTGGGGTAGAGAGTTTGGGGACACTTGCCTTTTCCCTCTCCACATATTCCTTAAATACAGATCCACCCTAGGGGAAGGAGGCATAGTGGGACAGTGTAGTACAGTGGTTAGAGAGCCAATTTTAAAACCAGGAAGACTTGGGTTCAAGCCCTGCCTCTAACATAGACTGATGGTGTGGGCCTGGACAAGTCATATTACTTCTTTGCTTACTAGGAAAGTATCTAGCTTTGCAAAAAAGGCTTCCCAAAGTCAATAGCTTTTATCTAAGTCTCTGTTAGCAGTCATCCCTTGTGTATAGAAAATCTGAGTGATTTCTATGAGTTCTAGCTATTCTGAGTCCTTATTATTGGACAGTGATGAGATGGTGATGGAGAGGGAGGAGATGGTGTTACCTGAGGTTCATTTGTACAGATAACTTAAAAACACCTTGCCTCAGTGCCAAATGATTCTGTGTCTCCTCTCTCCCCTAACAGCTCATTCAGTACTTCATCTCTCTGTTTTAGGTTGCTATTGATAGCCATTTAAATTTGATTTCATCTTAAAATACCAAAGGGGTCTTGAATTCTTGGATGGAAAATATAAAGACCCATACTCCAAAGTGGCTGAGGAAACCCCAACAGGTTAGTTAATCAAATAAGCTAGTATTTATCCAGCACTATGTTAGGCACTGGGGACATAGAAATAGAAGTCTCTGCTCTCAAGGAACTTCTATGAGGGAAACAATATGTACATATATAACTACATACAAAATATAGGGATAAGGACTGTGTCTATGATTCATTGATGTAGGGAATTCCTGGATGAGGAAACTCGCCTTACCAAGACTGGTCAGAACCTTTTTCTGTAGTTCATAGGAAGTTGGGGATAGGGTCATGATGGAGACTGCTAGCATCTCTGTGTCTCCCCAGAGTCTTTTCTTTCAACAACTTGAAGTGGGGTGGCAGCTTATCTTCCCTCTTGAGAGTGGAAGCCAGAAATGCCCGAAGCGACTTGAAGCTTGACGAGAACTCAGAGAAGACCCAAAAGACTTGAACTCTCCCTCTCTTGCCAACTCTCCCCAGCCCCTGATACAAGAATGGAGCATTAATCTCTATCAATAAGGAGAGAATCCCACACTAACAGGCTTTTGGACTGGGGTTAAACAGAATCTTGGAGAGTTGCCTAGAACACTGAGGGGTGCAAAGGGCTGTCCACGGTCTCGTTTCAGAGGTGGGGCTTGAACCAAGTCTTCCTGACTCTAAGACCAGCTCTCTATAAACAATGCAAAATAAGTAAAAAGAAAAAAGGTAATTGGGGTAGAGAGGGAAAAAGGGAAGGAGAGTCACTGGTAGCTGTTTATGTTAGCTTCTATAGCTGCCAATCAGCCATTTATTGTTAATCTCATATACAGAGCCCAGAACAGTTTCTACAACTTGCTATTCTTTCTCCCTGCTTTTGTGCCTCCTAACTCTATTCATCGACCCCACCTCCCAATATAGCACTCCTCCTTTCTTCTATACCCAATAAATGCAGCCTAAAACTTCCATAATCCCTAAATGTATTGTTCCTTTTTTTTGAATTTAATAATTCTTTTTTCCAATTACACATAAAGGTAGTTTTCAACATTCATTTTTGTAAGATTTTCAGTTACAGATTTTCTCGCTCCCTTTCTTCCCTCCCTGCCTCCCCAAGACAGTAAGTAATCTGATATAGGTTATACATGTACAATCATGTTAAACATATTTCCACATTAGTCATGTTGTGAAAGAGAAATCAGAATAAAAAGGGAAAACCACAAGAAAGGAAAAAAAAAGACAGTGAAAATAGTATGCTTTGATCTGCATTCAGTCTCCATAGCTCTTTCTCTGCATATGGACAGCATTTTCCACCATGAGTCTTTTGGAATTGTCTTGGATCATTGTATTGCTGAGAAGAGCTAAGTCTATCATAGTTGATCGTCACACAGTATTGCTGTGTTCTCCTGGTTCCACTCACTTCATTCAGCATCAGTTCATGTAAGTCTTTCCAAGTTTTCCTGAAATCTGCCTGCTCTTTTGGAAGAAACTGTCCTCCTCCAGGGAAGTTGGTTTTCTCATTTCCATATGTAAAGGGATTTATCTATGGTGTTATACTGTCTGGTTCCCTTTCCAAACACAATAGCCTGGTTATTAACTACAGCCCTGGGTTTCAGTAGAGGGCACTCTGACCTTACTTACCAGCTAAGTATTTTAATTGGCTGGCTTCTGGAAAGAATTGTAACATTTCTATTCTTATTCAAATACTCTATGCGTAGAGGTCATTCCTCATGCAATTAAACCATAGCCTCCTGATTCTGGGTAAGTGATGTGCCAAGGGTAAAGAAGAAAAGAAGAAATCCACAAAGCCTAAAGCTTCTGTGAAGTGGACGTATATAATCTTGAGAGCTGCACATTTTAATGGGAAAGTTAGTGAAAGAAGAGCTTGGCCTTCTGGGAAATGCAACTTTCTGCCAATGTAGTCAGAAGTGGAAGCTTTATAGAGGTTGGTTAAATGGAAACAAACACACTGAGTTTAGACTGAGTTACCTTATAACAATTCAATGATTTCATTTATTAAGCTCTTGCTATTCACAAGGCACTGGTACATAGGGAGCTGGTCTCAGAGTCGGGAAAACCTGAATTCAAGCGTGAGCCCTGATACCTACTGGCTGTATGGGTCTAGGACAGTCATTTCACTTTTTAAGGCCTTAAGCAACTTGTTAAGAATATAAATTGTGGAGCAGTTGTTGGTTAGTGAGGTCTGTATGACAGGACTTCCTCATAACAATGAAATCACAAATTTGGATTGAAAAAGAAAAGGTAAGTTATTATCCTAGGTGATGCGAATGTTTGAAGCTCAAATTGTTCCCGAGTCAAAAAAATTGTGAAACTCACTTTTCAAACCTTAAACTGCTGTTTAAATTCCAGTTATTACTATGTTTGATATTATTATCAACAACAGCTCCGTCATTAGTCCACAGTCACAGTCACCTCCAGTCTGATGATGACTTCATTTCATGAGCCTTCTACTGCCTTCCTGCTGAGCTTAAGAGATGTTTGTAAAGTTATACAGGTAGGTATTTTACAGCTGGGTTCTCCAGGAAAAAAAAGTTGTATGCACACACATTTTTAAGTTTAATCTGCATTTATGAATACTTAAGTCTAGTTCAATCAACAAAACAATAAATAATAAATCAAAGAAAACAATAAACCAAACCTCAATTTGTAGTGATTGCTGATTTTGGAAGTCTAAATACTCACACTGAAAATTTAATAATTGTTCCAGTTAGAGCTGGCTTCAGTAAATGCCTGGAGCAATTCAAAGACTGAGACTGAATAAACTCTGCCCTCAAGGAGTTTGTTTGCATTGTGAAGTAAATACAGATTGACCCCAAAAAAGAAATAGCACTAGCAGGTGTGTGTGTGTGTGTGTGTGTGTGTGTGTGTGTGTGTGTGTGTGTGTGAAGGCCTCATACAGAAGTTAACAGGAGCTGGGATTTGAAGGAAACTAGGGATTTTAATTCACTCCACCAAATATTAAATGCCTACTATGTATAAAATACAGTAAGGAGCAAGAGGGAAATTTGCAAACACATTTAGCATTTCCAGTTTGAAAAGAATTCATAGAATATTAGGACTGGAAAAGCACCTTAGAACAAAGAATACAGAATGTTAGAGTTGGGAAAGATGATAAAAGAGAGAACACTGAATATCAGAGCCTGGAAGGACTTTTCCAGTTCATGTTGTCCAGAGGTTCTTGACTCTTTTAGTGTGTCATGGACGCTTTGACTGTCTGGTGAAAATGATGGACCCCTCAGATAATATTTTTAAATGCATGAAAGAAAATATGTAGGCTTGCAAAGGAAACCAGTTATATGGAAGTGAAGATATACTTTTATATTCCTTTCTGAGTTCATGGATTCTCTGTAATCTGTCTTCTGAGACCCCAGGATAAGAACATTCAAATTTCCTCTTTTTAAGGAAACTAAGCCTATAATATTTTATTTATGCTCCTGGACCCTTTAGATGATTTACAGTCTTGGCAAGGTCCCATATTCTTCTGTGGTAGGAGATTTTTTTATTTTTTATTTCAGTTGTGTCTGACTCTTCATGATCCCAGTTGGGTTTTTCTTAACAAAGATACCAGAGTAGTTTGCCATTTCTTTCTCTAGCTCATTTTGCAAATAAGGAAATGAGGCAAACAGGGTTAAGTGACTTGCCCAAAGGCACACAGCTAATAAATGTCTGAGGGCAGATTTGAACTCAGGAAGATGTGTTTTCCTGACTCTAGCCTTGCCACTCTATCTACTGTGTCACCTAGGTGCCCCCATTTTTCATTAGGCCACAAATTAACATCATCTATTATATTGTATTTTTATTTATTTAACATTTCCCAATTACATTTTAATCTGATTCAGGTAGTATTTGGGAGTTCTGTTTAGTGGCAGCTGGCTGGCTGCACTTCATACCTTTCCATGGTTCTTAGAGGTAGCTTGGGGTAGTGAATAGGGCACTGAATTTAATAGGATTTAAAGTTTAATAGGATTCAAATCCTTAGATATTTAATAGCTGTCTGACATTGGATGTCACTTTCTTTATCTATTAAGTAAGGGAGGAGGGAAGACTTGATGGTCTTCTAGCTCTAAATGTATCATCTTTATATTGTGATAGTCTTGCCTAGTGAATTCTATTACGAAGGAAATTCTGGCCTCTTAGGACCACTTAGAAGGTCAACTAGTTAAGAGGGCCTTAGACAAAATTGTGAAATAGATTACTTACCCTGTTCTTTCGGAGTCCTTGATCCTCTTTTGTGGGGCCAGCTTAGGCGTTCTCATGTTGTCTTACCTTTCTACGCTAGTGATCATCTGGAATCAAGAAAGATATATAAGGCATGTATGCTATGTAAGCCATAGAAAAAGGATGCTTGATATAGTGGATAAAGACCCATCTTCACAGTCAGGAAGTCCTGGGTTCAAGTCCCATCCTTAAACTGGCTACATGGCCCCGACCAACTTCAGGTCCCCTGACAATTCTTGAGAACTATTGCTCGTAGAGAAGATGCTGATCTGCACTGCACTGGGTGTTCCCTATACCAATGATATTCTACGTCTCATCCAAAGGGGAACAAAAAAGACATAGAATTCTGGAAGGGACCTTAGAGATTGCCTAGTGAAGGTGCTACATCTCCCTGGGTATGTGCATTTTAAGTCTTTGACTATGATTTTGGAATGAAAGGTTTATTTAAAAAATTCTTTGGCATCAGGCAGATTTTTTTTGTGAGGTGCACTCTGTGGTTTCATCATATCATAGTAGATGGTGTAAAGATCCAGGATTGGTGGCACTCTTCAATTCCCATCTTCCATGATATTAAGTCACCATGAATAGGCTAGAAAATCTCAGGGTAAGCAACCACACTCAATCTGTAGCCCCCGAATCATTATTTGCCTCCCCCAGAGAAACTGCAGGCTCTATTTGACCAAGGTAAAGCAAGGGACATAGCAAGGGTCCTCCAATCAGTTAGTGCTCCAGCCCACGTCCAGTGATACTACAACCTCATCCCTACAAACTCCACCGATATCCAGATCTAATCTCCCATCCCCACTTCTCAGCCCACTCTGGCAGAACACCTTGCTTTGGACCATAAGTGGCTTCCCAGGACTGGGTGGAGCCTTCTCTGTAACCTCATCTATTTCCCAAAACTTGTCTTAGGGACCAATAGAGAGCAGAGACACCTTGACTTTCTGCCTGACCTAAGAACTGGGACTAGGGAACTCACTCCAAACCTTCCCATCTAAACAGCAACATAAGCAGCAAAGCAAAGGATATTTAACAAAAATCTGTCAACTCCTTTCACAAAAGGTCTACTGAAGGGCATTCATTCAGGGACCTAAACTCCCTAATTTCTCCTTCTTCTAAGCATCCTTCCTTCAAAGGAAGTCACAGGAACAGATACTGGCTTTACCTTTCTCCCATTCTTTTCCTATTTTCTTCCATTTACTGTCTTCCCTGTGTGGGCCCCTTAGAAACATGTATTGCTGAGCTCCGCTAGAAGGGATGGCTCAGTGGATAAAGTATGTTTAAATATTTTTTTTTTGAAAAGACAACTGTTGCAGAAGGTGTAAATTTCAATCAAAACATACCATGTAGCTCTCAGAACTATTCTGCATCTCTACATAACTGAGATGCTCTATGGGGGATCCTGCCTGCCTCCCTGTCTCACTAGGCACCTTTTCTAGTTAATGCAACATATGAACTCATTGCTGAAAGACTAAACCTGATTTTATGTCCTTTATTAGGTTCTCAACAAATAGGAAATAATGAGACACAATGTATTATAGTGGAGAGAGAGTCGACCTCAGAATGAGGAGGACACAAGTTCAAATTTTGTCTCTGACAAATACTGAGTGACCTTGTTCGAGTCACCTCACCATTCACTGTGCCAGGCAACTCTCCAGAACTAGAGGTTGGAAAACACTTATTTATCTGTATCGGGGTAAGAGCTTTCTCACTGGGAAGTCCTAAGTTTGGACCAAAAATAAAAAGGCCCACATACAGCCTGAAGACCTAAAATCACAAGTTAGTACGCTAAAAGACATCAAATTCACTGGCTACATTCTTTGACAATTTAGCTAAGGGCAGGACACCATTGCTTCTGGGTGCTCACAAATGTATGACTGTATAAGACACCAGCATTACTTTTCCCTAGACAATGAAACAATGAAGCACAATTTGAGAAGCACAGGAAATGAAGACGAGGACTTTGTATTTGTAAGGAAACAAGTTGACCTGTGAAAATGCTCTGATGTTGATGTGGAATAGTGTCCTTTCCTGGACATTTTTTCTTAGCAATGGGAAGGTGTCTCTCTTCTTGTTCTCTTTTTAATGCAAATGCAAAACTGAAATCTTTAGGTCCCTCAGCTTGCCGATTCAATGATATGCTGGAGAAAAGAAAGAGTTCAGATCTGGCACAAGGGAAAAATGTGATATGTATTTCAAGTTGCTTGATAATGTTGCTATGTCCTCGGTAAAATAAGAGAATTGGACTAGATGTTTTCCAATGTCTCTTATAAGTCTAAATCATAAATCATAAGAAACGAAAAAAAAATACTCTCTACTCTCTCTCTTGTCTGTCTCTGTATTTCTCTCTTTCTTCCTCTCCATTCCTCCTCTTGATCCCTCCTTTTTCTCTGTCTCTCTGCCTTTCTTTCCCTGCCCCTCCTTTTTTGTCTTTCTGTGTCTGTCTCTTTTTCCCTCTTTTCCTTTTCCTCTTTTCTTCTCTCCCTCTCTCTCCTTGTATTCTCTCTCTCTCTGTCTCTGTCTCTCTCTGTCTGTCTGTCTGTCTCTCTCTCTGTCTCTCTCTGTCTCTGTCCCTGTCTCTGTCTCTGCCTGTCTCTCTCTCTCTCTCTCTGTCTGTCTCTGTCTTTCTCTCTCTCTGCCTTTCTCTCCCTCTCTCGTTTTCTAACTGTCTTTCTGTATCTCTGTCTCTCTTTCTCTCTTCTTACCCTCTCTCCATCTAAAAACTTCCTATCTAGGGAGAACATTTGGAACTCAAAATTAAAAACTGTTTTTATATGCAACTGGAAAATAAGATATATAGGCAGTGGGTTACAGAAATCTATCTTGCCCTACAGGAAAATAGAAGGGGAAGGAGATAAGAGGAGGGGGATGGGTGGGGATAGAAGGGACGGCAGATTGGGGGGAAGGTGCAGTCAGAATACATGCTGGGTGGGAGAGGGGGGAGAAGGGGAGAAAATTTGGAACTCAAAATCTTGTGGAAGTAAATGTTGGAAACTAAAAATAAATTAATTTATAAAAATTTAAAAAAAAATTAAAAAAAATTAAAACTGCCTATCACTGGTCCCTGATTTGACATTAATATGTAGCTGAAATTGCTTCTTGAGCAGTATGGCTCCCTTATGGTGGAGCAGAACTGTGCATATAAGAGTAACCTACTTACTCATTAGCATTAACTACCATAGAATGTTGCAGTGCTCAGGGAGAAAATAAAACTACCCCTGTAGATAAACTTAATAATTGTGCAACCTCATTATAACATGGCATCTGGCACTTACAGAAATGAAAACACCACATGAGAAAAGATCGGGATGTTCAGCCCCAGTGACTTTACCACTTCTGGATTCTCCATTGCTTCCCCCCCTGGGGAAGAACCAGTCTGTCTTCAGGAAAGCAGAAATAATAAACAAGTCCAAGAAAACCAAAACAAGCTCTTAGAGGTTTTTAGATATCCATTCAGTCTCAAATCTTATTTCATATCAAAGCTAAATTTTCTCTCTCTCTCTCTCTCTCTCTCTCTCTCTCTCTCTCTCTCTCTCTCTCTCTCTGTCTCTCTCTCCCTCTCTCTCTCTGTCTCTCTCTCTCTCTCTCTCTCTCTCTCTCCCTCTCTCTCTCTCTCTCCCTCTCTCCCTCCCTCCCTCCCTCCCTCCTCTTCCCACCCTCCACTCTTCCTTCTCAGCTTCTGCTGGATAATTCTGGATCATGGAGTACTTCAGTCCTAATGGAAATAGCTCCTTGTTCTTTAGCAGCTCCTAATTGCAGGCCCTGGGCACACATGAGTGGCCTGGCACCCGCTCTTTAGATAATTGTAACTGTCCATGCCCACAGACGAACTAAATCATCAGGCGAAGTAACAGAATGGAGACCCTGGGGCTGGACATTCTAATGCCTGCTTTGTTGCTCGCTGGCTTGGTAAATGGGTTTGCCTCTTCAGTTTTCTCTTTGTGAAAAGGAGTAACCAAAGAGTGAATTAGGCCTTGTTGTCAGCGCCTGGCTAAGACTCAGAACCTCTTATGCTGGGCTAGCCACTCACTGACTGTCTGACTACAAGAGAGGCATTGCTTGCTCCCATAGGAGGGAGGGTCTGTGATCATTTTCACTGGGCCTGTGCATACACTCTGCCTCCAAGCCACATGCTTGGCTCTGGCATCTTGGCCTGTGAATGAAAGTGGAGGGAAGAACATTGGCCAACCTCTTGCTACACTCCTGGTTTGAGGAAGGAGAGATGTGGTTTGGCGAAGGCTGGAGCATCCCCCAAATACTGATTAGAGAAGGCTTTGACTGGAAATGAAGTAAACCTGAATGTTTCTTCATAGCAGCAAATTTTAGGAGAGAAGTTTGTGCTGAAGGAAATGAGGAAATAGATGATTTCAGAGACATGGAAAGACTAGGAAGAACTAATGCAGAGGAAAGTGAGAAGAAGCAGGAGAACAATGTATACTATAACAACAATATTATAAAAACTAGCAGTTTTGAAGATTTGTATAAACTGATGAAGAATGAAATGAGTAGAAACAGGAGAAAAATTTAGGCAACAAGACTGTAAAAAACAAACAACTTTGAAAGCCTTAATGATCCTCGTTGATCAATCCATAGACATTTATTAAATGCCTACTACATGCCAGACATTGCTATGACCACCCACGATTCTGGAGGACTGATGATAAAGCATACTATCCATCTCCCAACAGAGAGGTGATGGATTCAGGTTGGAGAATGAGACATATATTTTTTGGACACGGCCAACGAGGGAATTTGTTTTGCTTGACTATGAATATTTGTCACAATAAATTGATTTTTTTTCTTTTTTTCCCAATGGGGTGGAAGGGAAAGAAAATAGATTCCTGTTAATTAAAAGACAACATTTAGTAGGAAACAAGTAAATAAATAATCAGAGGAAGGGGGAAAGTAATTTCTTTCTCCCCCTACCCACTCCCCAATCCCTGGAATGGAAAGTCTTAGTTTCATGCTGCTATGTTGCTGCCCTCTAGTGACCAGTATGAAAAGAACGTAGCAAAATAGACCATGAATTATTGAAATGGAAACTCCCTCCATTGGTTCAGATTGTAGATCAAGTCAAGCAGTCAGTCAATTATCAACAAACATATATCCTGTATTTACTGTGTGGAAGGCAAAACGTTGCCTTCTCATCTTTGGCTATTATAAATTCTCCATGGAAGATCTAACAATGCTTTGGAGGCCTTGCTCAGGGTCTAATGATGTTTTGTGGACACTAGTATAGGGCTCACCTGTCCATCATGCCACATGATTTATCACTTCTTTTTATGGCCATATATGAACGCTGATGTTGGTATTTATCAATAACAGTAGCTCAGTTTATATGATACTTTCAAGTTTATCAAGTGCTTTGTATGAGATCATAGGCTCACAGATCTAGAGTTGGAATGGATCTCAGATACTATCCAATCCAACTTGATCATTTTATAGATAAGGAAGTTGATGGGGTCACTTGTTCAGTCTTTTCAGTGGCATCCAACTCTTGGTGACCCCATTTGGGGTTTTCTTGGCAGAGATACTGGAGTGGTTTTCCATCTTCCTTCTCCAGCTCATTTTACAGATGGGGAACCTGAGACAAACAGGGTTAAGTGACTTGTTCAAGCTCACTAGCTAGTAAGAATCTGAGGCTGGATTTGAACTCAGAAAGATGAGTCTTCTTGACTCCAGGCCTGACACTCTCTCCCTTATACCATCTAGCTGCCCTGCCGAGGCAGTTGGGAAAAGCCATGTGACTTGCTTATTGTTATGCAGGAAGCAAATAGCCAAGCCAGGATTTGAATTCAAGCCCTCTAATTAAAAATCTAGGGCTTATTTTTACTGCTTACATCACTGCCTTCTCCAAGAAACCTTTCTTGATCCCTCTTAATGCTAGTGCCTTTACTCTGTTGAGTATTTCCAATTGATCCTGAATATATCTTCTTTGTACTTATTTTCATGTTGTCTCCCCCGTTAGACTGTGATCAACTTGAGGGCAGGGACTGTCTTTTGCCTTTACGTTCAGGTGCTTTATATTCAGGTACAGTTTCTGGCTGTAACAGCAAGCACCCTAGCATATCCAGGATGGCCTGCTAGGACAGGTTCTTAGATCTACTTTTCTAGGAAAGACTGCTCAAAAAGGGGTTAATAATCCTACTTTTAATTACATTCACTAGTTCAGGGGAAGGGTCAGCACCCTGAACATCAGAGAAAATACAAGCAGAGAAATTAGCATAAAGAGCAACAGACAGGGCTCTGACTGCCTGATTAAAGCAACATTGCTATATACTTTACATACACCACTGGATCGAGAGAGCCTTTGCATCTGAGCAGTCATGGATCTGAATATACAGCTACTCAGAATCTCGATCAGGGAATCACAAGGTCCTTCTCATAAGCAAACCCCCAACGCAAAATACCAACTGAGAGTATATATACACTTCTTAGAGCCAGAAGGCCTCACAACCCTCATGACTCAGTGCCTAATCAACTAAGTACCAAAATGTATGAAAGCCTTCCTATAAGCAAGCCTGCCCTAAGCAAGCTTCCCTCCCCCAATGGGCTCTGTGACTCAGGATGTATCACAGCTGTGAGCTGGGCCAGAGCTCAAAGCAGGTCACATAGGCCTATTAATGGATGGGGAAGATCTTCCTATTCCATTAACATCACACTGACACATAGCAGGCACTTAATAAGCGCTTATTGACTGACATCTTTAAATACATACATTATTTTGTTGGGGCCTCACAAAAAAAAGTGCTAGTGCTGGGGTCAGAGGACATAGTCTCAAAACCTGCCTGTGAGGCTTACTCAAAACTTTTTCAGCTTTGGGGAAATCATTTAATCTCCCTTGACTTCAGTATGTTATCTATCGAATAAGAGGGCTGGACCAGCTGACCTTTAAAGTCCCTTTAGGCTTTATGTTTATGGTAATAAAAACAGTAATATGAAGTAAGTACACATTATTATTCTTATTTTTACAGATGAGGCTTAGAGGAGTAAAATGATTTGCCTGTTGTCGCCTAACCAGTAAATGTCAGAGGCAGAATTTGAACCTGAAGTTCTCCTGACTCCATACGATTAGAGTTAGAATGGACTTTAGAGATCATCTAATCTATCCCCCACCCTCATTTGATGCATGAGCCTCAGAGGTTAGGTGACTTACTACAGGTAGTAAGTAGCAAAGTCAGTATCCAAACTGGGGGCCTCTGAGAACAAATCAGTGCTGTTTTCACCATATTTCTTTCAGGCACAAACTGATCAGTGTGAGAAGGTATACCTCTGGAAAGCATTGCTGAATCCATGAATTCATGAATCTGTTGAAGTAAATTCCCACTTATTCTCAAAATCTCCGTTATTTTTGCATTTGGTATCCTTGTTTCCTCTATGAAAGAAGCTCGTCGTTGGAAAGAGAAGAGACTCCAAGTCCTCTTTCTATTATATCACATTATCTCTCCCTTTCTTTCTCACAAGTCATCATTAGCATTGTACCACATTGAGTTTTTCCATTGTCCTTTGAGTCATCTGCAATTTTGATCCTTTTGAAGTCACGGCATTCCAAGATTTCTAGGCCTATAGCACCACCAGAAGAATTTTTTTTAAATTGGATCTGTTATCTCATTGGAGAGAGAATGCCCCCCGAGGAACTCCCTTTTCCAATGCACAGCGGTACTGTCAGTTGCCTGAGACATGGAGAGGTTAAAGCATGTGTCAAAGGTAGGATTTAAACCTAGGTTTTCCTGATTCTGAGGCCAACTCTCTAACCACTATATCATGCTGCCTGTCAAAGGCAGAGAGTGAATGAATGAAAAAATCAAGCACTATGCCAAGTGCTGGGGACCGAAATAAAAAAGCAAGAGAATCCTTGCTCTCAAAAAGCTGACGTTATGACGGGGAGAGACTATACATAAAAGATGTTTCACCTGCAAGTCAGATGGATAGGCCTAGGCATTCTTAGTTTAGGGCGCAACAGCAAAGCAGATGTTAAAGCATCTTCTTTAGTGTTATATCTATTGGTGCAAATTTTGTATTTTGGTTCTTTAGTAGCAATGGCTGCTGAGAAGGCAGGGGCTTCAGCACCTGTGGAGGCAGCTGCTGGGTTGCATCTCAGCAATAGAAACATGCTAGTTTTAAAAAGGCAGGCTTTGCCAGCAGAGAGTAGCTTGGGATCATTAAAATCAATGTGTGAAAAACACACACAGGTAGTAAAAAAGTCATTATGACTGAATTCCTACAAGATCAAAATAGTAGAGAAACTCAACTACTCATTCCACTGTGTTCTTTTATTAACATGCTTCCAATGAAGGCGAAGAGGACTACTCCTCACTCCCACTCCCTTTACCTCTTGTAGGGTATATGGGAACTTGATCTGTGTAGAATAGTCCAACTAGAATGCTAAACCTAAATTACTTCTTGGAAGTGGAAGCCTGTGTTTTTTGCTGTTTATTAATGAAGCTTTTCTTTGTGTCTCCAGAGAAAAAGAAAAAACTTTAATATAGGTAAGTTTAGGCCTATTGGTCCATGGGTTCTCTTGGTCCTTCCCCATTGAGTGATCTCTTTCTTTAGAGCAAACACTTTTTCAGAATGCAATATTAACCAGATAGTCTTTATGTGGAGACAAAGCCCATTATAATAGGACAGATGGCACTTAATCATGATTTGGAGCATAGGAAACTCTGGGAATCAACATTATTTCACTAGGCGCCACTGAGATACAAAGGGAGGAGGAACTGGAGGTGGGATAAATTCACCAGGTCCTAGTTGCAGAGACAGTGAGACAAACTACAAAATTATGTTCAGGCAAATCACTCTTCAAGTAGGCAAACAAGCCAGACAAAACTCCAGCTGTCTGTGATCATATTCAATTTAGGGTGGCAGCTCGCTCCCTTCACTTGCTTCTAGTTGTTGGCTCCAGGTACTGGTCTCTAGGGACAACTAGGTGGTGTAGTATTGGGACTGGACTCAGCAAGACTCACCTTCCCCAGTTCAAATCTAGCCAAGACACTTACTAGCTGTGTGACCCAGGCAAATCATTTTACCCTGCTTGCCTTAGTTTCCTCATTTGTAAAATGATCTGGAGGAGATAGCAAACCACTAGTATCTTTGCCAAGAAAACCCCAAATGGGGTCAAGAAGAGTCAAACACAACTGAAAAATGACACATGATAAGATATTCTCAAAAGAGATACACGACAGATTTTTGTTGTTGTTGAGTCATTTTAATCATATCCAACTCATCATGACCCCATTTGGGGTTTTCTTGGCAAAGATACTACAGTGGTTTGCCATTTCCTTCTCTAGCTCGTTTTACAAAGAGTTGGATGAGACTGAAAAAGACTGAATAACCACACTAGCCTGTATTCACACACCTAGGTCCCTCTCCTCTCTAAGGCGCTCTAAAGTTCCCAGCTTCCCTCTATCAATCCTATCTCTTCTACCCATTGTTGGCTTTAGTTTCTAGGTCAAAATGTATGATGCATGGGCAAATTTATGACTTTTGTCAGGTTTGCAGGTAGAAACAAATGTTTTGCCCTTATGGACACTAGTGCCCAAAGCTAATCTTAAGTAACTATAATTATAAAGGGTTGACAGGTTTGCTGACTGTTCCCTTCACAGCCACCCTATGAATTGGTCATGCAAATATTTTTATACCCATTTTACAGATAAAGATACTGGGGCTCAGAGAGGCTAAGCAAATTGACTGGTCACAAAATTAGTCTGTGAATATAGACTCAAAATCAGGTTACCCAACTCTAGAGCCAATATTCTTTTCACTGCATCATAGCACTTTTCAAGGTCATTGTCAAGAACACACAATAACAACAGTTACTAGCTGCAGCAGCTACAGTAGCAGCAGCAAAACCAGCAACGACTCTGAAGCATTGTGTAACAGAAATGTTACCATCTGTTACATATTTCATATGTTCCAGGAGCTAAAGGATAGGCTGGATGACTGAGAGTTTACCTGGCTCCAACTATACAACAACCACTTCTGAATCTTATTTAGGAAGTGCTTTCTTCATAATGGCCTTATGAGGAAAGGTGAGTGACACAATAAATAATCTTTTTTAAAATTGATTTTTAATTTATGGAATAAAACAAGCATTTCCATAACATATTACAATCAAAAAGATGGTTGTACACGAAACTGCAAATCTGCTATGCACAACTTGCTATTCCTTTCAAATATATGAGAAAATTATCATTTAAATTTCTTTTCTCTTTTTTTTCTTCCCTTCCCCTTCTCCCCCCCCCCCCCCCCCGCCGCCCTGGAAATATACAAATAGGCATATATATGTAAAATTATTCTGTGTGTACTTTTATTTATCAGTTCTTTCTCTGGATGCAGACAACATCTTTCTTCATATGTCCTTTATAGTTAATTTGGGAATTTATAATAGACAAGATAACATTCACTCCAAGTCATTCTTAAAACAATATTGACAATGTATATGTATACAATGTTCTCTTGGTTCTGCTCATTTGTTCTTCATCATTTTGTGCAAAGATTTCCCTGTTTTTCTAAAATCATAGAGCTCATCATTTCTTAAAGCACAGTAACATTCCATCACAATCATATACCACCACTTTTATACCTATTATTGGGTCTATATAGCCGAAGTTAAGAGAAGTGTGGTTAGAGTCTGGCCATGTGGAAGAGCTGGGGAATAGGTTGCATGGAGCATTGGTCCTTTTGACTTTCTCATCATAACCAAGATGACGTTGGTGACAAATGATCGAGAGGCCTGATCTTACCACACCAACATTCATTAACTCTAGATATTTCATCCAATGCCATGGTCTATGAGAACAAAAGGATGATCAGGGCACTTCCCAATTGCCCATGTCTTCTCTTCCTGATGGAACTAATGAGGCACTGGTTTTTTTCTCTCTTTCTCCTGAAAAAATCCTTTAAAACACATCTGCTAGTGATTAATAGTCATATATATATATATATATATATATATATATATATATATATATATATATATATATATATATATATATATATATATATGATAGACACCTCTGAATTATGCTGCTATTTCTGCTTTTCTTTTCTCTCTTCTTTTGCAACTTCCTTGTTTAGCTAAATGTGAATAGCTCTTGTGGTGAGCTGGGGTGTGTTTCTTTGACATGTTCCCTTCCAGTTTCCTTGGCTGCACTGGCCACCTTAAGAATCATCTGATTTTGGGTGGAACAGCAGGATTGATCGAGTGTAGCAATAAAACTCTCCCCCTCCTGGTCCCCAAAGACGAGTGCTATTGGCCAGGTACTGTAAGAGCACTTTGCTGGTGATATTAATGGAATAGGTTATCATAACATCATAGTATAAAGTAGGAAGAAGTATCAGAGAGCATCCAACCCAAACACCTCATTTTATAGTGAAGGAAACTTTATAGAGAAGTCCCCTAGGCTTGGGGACACCCAGGGAATGTGCATTGGATGTGGAAATTTGAACTCCAGTCTTTGTATTGCAGTTTCTGTGTGCCCCCCCCCCCCCCGCCACATTGCCACCTTGCCCCTGGTGTCCAACTCATCAGAATGATCTAAACTGCCATTGAAAAAAGTTATATCCCAAATATTTAGGACCTGGGGTCTTTAAGAAACCCTAGGAAAGACTGCTTGGTGAATCTAGTGAGAACCTGAAGGCTCCAGCACAGAAAAACTTTGAAATGATTCTCACAGCAGGCACTCCATCAGCCAGCCTTTGTTACTTTCAAAGGAAACCTCTCTTCACATATGTCCACTCCACTTAGATAACTGTGTCCACTTTTGCAAATGGCTTATTTTCAGAATACTGACACATCGACACTCAGAACAAAGGGAAACCTTAAACAATATCCTTCAATTTTAACTAGCTGCCTATTCCAGAGACAAGTTTCAAACCATCTCATCTGGGCCTAGTCATCTCATTTCCTGACTGGTAGGATACTCGGCCTATTCTTTCAGTCAGGAAGCATGACTGCCTTAGTAAAATGGGCTGTGGGGGAGGAAGCCCTGGATGAAACACCTTATTACGCCTCTTCCTCTTCTTCATCAAGTGTTACTCACCATCGTGTAGTGTTATGTCTGCAAAGAGCACCATTTCTCTAAGATCAGCCTAAAGAGCCTGGCTGCTTCAATGATACCTTCACAGCAAGGAGGAAGTAAGTAGTTAGGTAACTGCCTCTTGTTTGCTACATCCCCCTCTCCTGCCTTGCTATAGCATTATCTCAGAGGTAGCTAGGAATAATGGAAAGAACCCAGAACTTCGAATCAGAAAACCCGGGTTTAAATCCCACTCTGTGACTTACTAGTTGTGGGACTTCGGGAAGCAGTCTCTCTGGTTTTCTCATCTGCAAAAAAGGAGATGGGGGTTTGGACCAAATAGGTGAACTTTCTTATTTCTTCTGGTTCCTGTGTACTAGGATTCTGGTTTTTTCCTTGCAGTATTATATTAGTGCATTTATAATGGACCGGTCATAATGAAACTATGTATTGTGCCTTGAATGCATTTTCTCTGGGTGCTTTTTTAAAGTCATCTCTGAAAAAGTTACCCATTATTTCAAATAACAGATTTCTAGGTCTCTTTCTTCTTTGCCCCCATGACCTTTGCATGTTTCAAAATTCAAAAGTTTGAAACAGTATTAAACTTTTTTGTTACTCTTTGCTAGCCATAAAACACAATCAAATTCTAACTATAGATTCAGGCTTTCTCACGGGAAAGGGTTGGTATTCTATAGACTGAAGAATCTATCGGCAGTAGATATGTCCTAGGAATTAGGGACCTATCAGGAAGAAGTCATGAAAAATGGAGAGTCTTGTTTATGCTATCACAAAGTCTAAGATGGAATGATCACATTCTCCCAAGGCTCCCATCATTTCTATTTCATTAATCTATTCCTAAATTTGCCAACAATTAAACAAACTCAAAATAAGCACAAGAAGAGATACTAAAAATTCAAGAAGTAGACAAATTGGAAATGAAAAATACTTTAGAAATGATAAAAAAACTGAAAGCTATTTCTTTGAAAAGACTAATGAAATTTATAAACTTCTAGTCAACCCAAATAAAAAGATAGCAGAAAATCTAATTAACAAAATAGCAAAGGGAAATTCCAATAAAATTAAATGAAATAAAAAATAAGTATTTATTAAGTACCTACTATATGCCAGGCACTGTGCTAGGTACTTTTTACAAATATTGTCTCATTTGATCCTTGCAACAACTCTGAAAGGTTGGTGTTATTACATCTTCTGTTTTCCAGATGAGAAAACCGAGGCAGACAGATTTCCCTAGATTTACATACCTAGTTTCTGAGGTTAGATTTGAGCTCAATTTTTCCTGACTCAAACTTCAGTTCTCTATCTATTGTACCAACTAGCTGTCTCACAGTGAAATAAGATTAAAAGAATAACCTAAACCTACTATGTACCACTTATCATATGCTAACAAAATTGAGAACTTTAAAGGAATGTCTTAAAAACATAAAATAACAAAACTAACAGAAGATCAAGTAGAGATCTTAAATAATCCAATTTCTGAAAGAAAATAGAAGTACTTGTGAAGGAACTATTAAAGGTATGTGTGTGGGGGAAGTCTTCTGCTCCTGACAGAATCACAGGAGAATTCCATCAAACTTTTAAAGAATGCTTAATACCAATACCATCACACAAATTATTTTCAAAAATTGAGAAAGAAAGCACACTACCTGTCTCTTTTTATGAGACATAGTCCTGATAAAGCTATAGATCACTATCATTAATGAATATCAACTTAAAATATAAAAAAGTATAACCTCTCAAATAGATTACAGTAAAATTCATTGAAAAATCATTACTTCAATTCAGTTCCTCCTTATTGATAAGAATTAGGCCCAGACTTGCCAACAAACAGTGACATCTCATTTTTAATGAATGAATTCTTATTATGACAAAGCCAAAAATTACCAGCTACTTGGTTTTTTGGCAGAGGGAGAACACCAGTAAGTGCCTGAGTACTTCAAGTCCTCCCATTCCTGTATCATTCCTTTATGCCAGTTTTGTTTTCTGTTTCCAGAACTTAATCCATTTCCCTTTTCTGGTGAGTGGTCTTTAGTATACCTCCCATCACAGTATCTCTTCTGTTTCTCCCTCAATTGATAGTCACCTGAGTCATGCTTCCTAACTCTGGTCTGAGGATATTTTCACTAGAGTTAAGATTATCTTTGTGACAGAGTGCTGCTCCACCATCAATTTTATCTAATCTGTTTCTTTTGAAGAGTATACGCGCGCGCGCACACACACACACATATCTCATATTTCCCCATGTATAGGACAGACCCTTTTCTGAAAAATTTGGGGTCTAAAAACTGGGTTTGTCTTATACAGTGGTTGTAGATTTTTTTACTAGCATTTCCCACTTTTTCGGGCTTGTTGTCTTTGCGCTCGTTGTTTTGTATTTGTTACTGGTATATTAGGTTACGTTTTGCCCAGAAATGGCTCAGAAAAGATTTTCATACAGTGCTGAATTCAAGTTAAAAGTGATCCAGTTTGCAAAAGTGAATAGAAATCGTGCTGTGGAATGTAAGTTTGGTCCTCCTCCAACTGGGAAAACAATCCCAGACTGGTTACGGGAAGAAGAAACCCTATTGAAAACGCCACGGCAGAAGAAGGCCATGAGAGGCAGGTCAGCAAAATGGCCTGATTTAGAGAGGGAACTGAAGATATGGATTGAAGAGTAAAGGGCAATTGGAATTCCTGTGTCCACAAAGATGGTTCAGCATGAGGCAAGAAGAATTGCTGATGAAAAAGAAGTTACCGATTTTGAAGGAGGACACAATTGGTGCTTCAGGTTCATGAAACGGAGTGGACTAAGCATGTGTACATGCACCAGACTTGCCCAAAAGATGCCTGAAAGTTATAAGCAGATGAATAAAACTTGAGTTCAATAACTTTATGTAATGCATTTTTTTTTTCAAATTTCGGGCCCCAAAATTAAGGTGCATCTCATACACAAGGAAATATAGTATATACATACATATATATATAGTATATATATTATATATATAGTATGTATATACATGCACATACACACATACATGTATGTGTGTATGTATTATGTATATATGCATGTCTAGGAATTTCCCACTTAGTAGTGACTAGAGAAAGGAGAAAACTCAACTGCTGAATTTGGGAACAATGCCTACATACTATATATAAATTTCAGGGAGCATAGCGAAGGGTTTTAATAATACTGAAGCATATTGTATTTTTTTTAATTAGAAACCGCATCTTCTGCCATAAAGGAACTCTATATGAGAAAGCTGTTTCATTTTAAAATATAAGTGAATTAGAAAGGGCTCCTTCTGTTCACAGCAGAGAGACTTATGAAAAGATTTGGATGGCTGTTGCAAAAATTATTTTGTCAGCTCAGAGCCAAAGAGTTTTGGCTCCATTTTGTTATGTGTTAAAGGTTCATACAAAACTGAAAAATTCACACATAAAGAATTAAAGCTGGGAAAGACCTTAAAAATCATCCAAGTTCAATCTTTTGATTTTACAAATGAGGAAATTGAAACTCAGAGAGGTGAAGTAACTTACCAAAGGTCATACAAATAAATAATAATAATAATAATGAGTAATGATAATATAGCTAGCACTTATAAAGCACTCTAAGGTTTGCAGGCTGCTTTACAGCATTATCTCATTTGATACTCACAATTACCCTGTGAGCTAGGTGCTGTTATCTCTGTTTTACAGATGAAGAAACTGAAGCAGACAGGTTAAGTGACTTGTCTAGGATCATACAGCCTGTAAGTGTCTGAGGCTGGATTTGAACTTAAATCTTTTTATCTATAGCCCCAGTACTCTATTCACTGTGTCAGATAGTAAATGGCAGAGCCAAGATTTAAATCCAAGTCTTCCTACTGTCAATTCAAAGGTCTTTTAACTGTGGTTCGCTCCTAAGTTTCCATTCCCATGTAAATTAGACTTGCTAATTTGTTGTTGGCTAAAATGCCTACTCCAGCTAACTAATGGGCATCCTATCTCCAGGAATTTCCTGGTAATGGTTTTAGTGACAACCCTGAAGCTCCGTAACATCCTGAAGTACCTTTTTTAAGTCACTAAAAATAGCTAATGTTCAATTTAATTCTAGTGTTAAATATCTTTTGCTATATGATAGTTTTCTGAAAATTGGTAATCCAAGTATAGATATACTGTTGTTTTTTTAGACATGTGTGTAGTCATCTTTGTGATCACATTTGCGGTTTTCTTGGTAGAAATACTGGAGTGGGTTACTGTTTTCTTCTCCAACTCACTTTCCACATGAGGAAACTGAGGCAAACAGGGTTAAGTGACTTACTAGTTGTAAGCTTGTAAATGTCTGAGGCTGGATTTGATCTCAGGAAGATGAATCTCTTGACTCCAAGCCTGGTGCTCTAACCATTGGGCAACCTAGCTGCTCCCTAGGCATAGTACATAAGTATATGTATACACACACACGTATACAGACATACACATGCTACATATATATAATTGTCACCTTAGATAAACTTAACCTTACAAATAGGTAAATTGGTGGTATATTTCCACTTTCAAATAAGAAATATCTTAATCAAAGGTGTGCTGTTAAATTTTTTTTAAAGTTTAGTTAATTTACTCGTTTTTAGTTTTCAACATTCGCTTCCATAAATTTTAAATTTTCTTTCCTTCTCTCCCCTCCGTCTCCCCAAGACAGCATGCAATCTGATATAGGCTCTACATATACATTCCTATTAAACATATTTTCACATTAGTCATGTTGTATAGAAGAATTAGAATGAATGGGAGTGACCATGAGAAAGAAAAACATAAAACAAAACAAAACAAGAAAATAGTCTGCTTTGATCTGCATTCAGACTCCATATTTCTATTTTTGAATGTGGATGGCATTTTCCATCATGAGTCTTTTGGAATTGTTTTAGGTCCTTGCATTGCTGAGAAGAGCTAAGTCTATCAAAGTCAGTCATCACACACTGCGATTGTTACTGTGTACAATGTTCTCATGGTTCTGCTTACTTCACTCAGTATAAGTTCATATAAGTCTTTCCAGGTTTTTCTGAAGTCTGCTTGTTCATCATTTCTTATATGTGCTGTTAAATGTTTAACAAGAGGCTCTCCAGAAAAAAAATGTACATATAACACACTTGAAAATTTAATCTTCATTGTTAACATTTTCTCTATCACTTTCTTAAGTCTAGACCAGTGATGTCAAACTCTAATAGAAAAGGGGCCACTAGTCTATTCGGTGTCTTATTTTTAAAATATAATATTATCTATGGTTTGTTGTACTTTTAGTTATTTTGTCAAATATTTCCCTTTTACATTTTAATCTGGTTTGAGACACACTTGCAGTCAGCAGTGGGCTGTTGTGGGCCACGTGCAGTCAGCAGTGGGTGGGCGGCCTCCTCTATATCTAGGACCATCTCTGTCCTCTACAGACCATTTGGTTAGATTTTTACCATTTTGCCAATTTACCGTTCCTGTCTTAGGCATTCCTGACTTAGGCAATCCTCCAAATAACGCTCTATGGACAAAAGGAAATTTTAAAATTAAGAGTTGTTAAGTATATGCCTGCATGTTATCGACCCTGTCTTTTCAAGACAACAAATGGCCTTTGGAGGTAGGAATTCATGGGAGGATAAAAGCACGGATCATTTTCTCAACATTCAACAGGAGATACTTGACACAATTTTCCATCAAATATTTGTTTTAGAACAACCCATCTTCCATAGGAAGGAATTCAGATGAATGTATTAGTTACCAGCTGTTTCATTCTTGTCTTTGTCTCCTGAGCAGAGTGCCTGGCACATAGTAAGTGTTTATTAAATGCTCATTGATGACTCGTCTACTCAAGGCAGCTGAAATGGTCTGTTGGCCTGAGCTCTCCCTAAACCTTGATTATCCTTTACATAGGCACCTTGAATAAAGCTTGTCACCTAGGATATTAATTCCTACCTGTATGTCTTTGCTCACGACATCCTTCCCATCCTCCCCTTGAGTGTTCTCTCTTTACCCTTCCATACATTCAAACCCTGGTGGTCTTTTAAGGCCTAGCTTCATGGAACCTTCTCTGACTACTTCAGTCCACTTCTATCTTAGGCTCTGTACTCCTTAGCTTTACACTTTATTATAAATGTAATATATCAGCATCTAATTGTTTCATGTAATTTTAGTCTTTTTTTCTCACCCAGACTGTAAGATCTCTCAGAATTATATTTTATAATTCTCCTATTTTCTGAAGTGACAAACATAGGTCTGGGTCACATGCTGGACAAAATAAATATTTGATAATAGATAGCACAGTGGAGAGAATGCTGGGCCTAAAGTCAGGAAGACTTGAATTCAAATACAGCTTCAGACATTTAAAAGCTGTGTGACCCATGGCAAGTCACTTAAACTCTGTTTACCTCAGTTTCCTCATCTGCAAAAAGAGTATGATAATAGCACCTACTTTCCATGGTTGTTGTGAGGATCAAAGGAGATGATACTTGTAAAGTGCTTAGCATAGCTCCTGTAACATAGTAAGTACAATATAAAACTTTTAAATATAAAATTTAACTTAATATATTTTAATTGCATTGTTATAATTTTAAGACAAAATATATTGTAACATAAATTATTATTATTATCAATTGATGGTTGAACTGCTTCCTTCAAGGCTAATTGATGGGTACACAGGGAAAACAACCTCATTTTTATACTGACATACAAAACGCATAGGGAAGCAAGCTTGTGTATTCAAAATTTTATAGTCCATATCAAAATGAATGATGACTAACTTAGCCCCTTTCTGACCCTACCACTCAATCAATCAACAAATATTTATTAATCTGAGGCAGCTAGGTGGCATGGTGAATAGAGATCTTGACATGGAATCAGGAAGCCCTGAGCTCCAATCTGGCCTCAACCACTTACTAGATGTATGACCCTGGGTAAGTCACTTAGCCCTTGATTTTCCTCAGTTTCCTTATCTGCAAAATGGGAATAATAATAGCACCTGCCTCCCAGAGTTATTGTGAGGATCAAATGAGATAATAATTGTAAAGTATTTAGCATAGTGTTTGGCACAGAATAAATATTATATAAATATTAGTTACTAATAGCTATCATTAATCAGCTAGTGTGTGCTAGGCACTGTGCCAGGTGCTGGGAATAAAAAAAAAAGAGACTCATCCTCTGGTCTCAAGGAGCTTACAATATAGTCTGGCTAGGTGGCAAAGAGCGCTGGGCCTGAAGTCAGGAAGACTCATCTCTGACCTCAGACACTTACTAGCTATGTGACCCTGAGCAAGTCACTTCACTTTGTTTATCCCAATTTCTTCATCTCTAAAACGAGCTGGAGAAGGAAATGGCAAACCATTCCAGTATTTTTGCCAAGAAAACCCCGTCACGAAGGATTGGACATGACAGAAATGACTGAACGTCAAAAGATCTCTTGCATTTGCCCCTTTTCTATTTATTCAGTGTTTCCCTACTCCAATCTAACCTCCATATGGCCAAAAAATAACCTTAAGGCCCAAGTCTGACTGCTTCATTAACCTTCTCAAAAGCTAGCTGTGTCTCCCCTATTGCCTGTATCAAAATATAAAAACTACTTTGCTTGATGTTTAAAATCCTCCTTCACACCTGGCTCCTACAGAGGTTTGATACAGTGATGTTAGGAGCCAGGAAGATGGCATAAAAGAAAAAAATAGAAATAGTAAGGAACATGGCTTCATGAAGAACTAAATAGAATAACCTTATTTCTCTTTGGGTTTTTTTTGACAGTGTCACTAATCTGACAGATTAGGGATATACTGTAGTTATATCTTGGACTTTTAGCAAAGGGTTTGATAAAATACTGCATACTCTTTTGGAAAATATTAAAAAATGTGTATCATATACCTAGTGTAGCTGGCTGGATTCATAACTGAACAAATAGCTAGACTCAATTATCTTATTGTTGTTTAATTGTGTCTGACACTTGGTGACCCCATTTGTTTATTTTTTTTTGGCAGAGACAGTGGAGTGGTTAGTTTGCCATTTCCTTCTCCAGCACATTTTACTGGTGAGGAAACTGAGGCAAACAGTGTCAAGTGACTTGCCCAGGGTCACACAGCTAGTGAGTGTCTGAGGCTGAATTTGAATATAGGTCTTTCTGACTCCAGGCTGTGCACTCTATCTACTGAGCCACCTAGCTGCCTCTCAGCTCACCTAAAAGGGGAGTCATTGATGGTTAAATGACAATGTGGCAGGAGGTTCTAGCAGTATGTACTAAGGATTTATACTGACCCTGTGCTGTTCAAGATTTTAAAAATATTATTAACTTGAATAACATACATAGATTTTCAGATGGTACAAAGTTGTGAGAGATGAATAGAGTACACATGTAAAAAGATCTTGACAGGCTAGCTAGAGCTTTAGGTCTAATAAGATGAAAATCAGGAAAAATGTAAGTTTTTAAACTTGGGTACAAAACAATCAGCTTTATAAGTACAAGATGAGAGAGGAATGGTTACATAAATTTTTGTTTTTATAAGGAAAAAGATTTGGAGATTTTAATGGTCTCCAAGCTCAATACGAACTACCAAAAAGTGTTACAGCCACCAAAAAAACTAAAGTGATTTTGGGCTTCATTGAGGGGCATAACTTTCAGAATAAGGAGGTGACAGTTTCACTGTCCTCTGCCTTTGGAAGACTGTGTCTACAGTTTTGGGTTCAATTTTGGGCAGCCTACAAAAACTAAAGAATGTCCACAGGAACAAATCAGGCTGCTGAAGGACCTTTAAATTGTACCTTATGAAAGTTTGGGGAAGAATCTAAGGTTGTTTACCTTGGAGAAGAAAAGTCATGGAGGGGCATGATACCTATCCTTCAAGTATCTGAAAGGCTGTAATTCAGAAAAGTTTAGACTTACTGTTTTCCTCTGCAGAGGACAAAGCCAAGAGCAATGCATAGCAGTTGCAAAAAAGCAAATTTAGGCTTAATGTCAGTAAACTCTTTATAAAAATTAGTGCCACAAATGGGGGAGGGGTGGAGTAATGATGGCGGAGAAGAGGCAGCAACTCAGCTGAACTCTCCCAACATTTCCCTCCAAACTATTTTTTTAAATAGTATTTTATTTTTCCCTAATTATATGTAAAGACAACTTTCAGCATTCATTTTTACAAGATTTTGAGTTCGAAATTTTTCTCCCTGTCTCCCTTCCCCTCTGGATGTGGATAGCATTTACCATCATGAATCCTTTGAAATTGTCTTGGACCATTGTTTTTCTGAGAAGAGCTAAGTCAGTCATAGTTGATCATCTCACAATGTTGCTCTTACTGTGTACGATGTTTTTCATGGTTCTGCTCATTTCATTTTGCATCAGTTCATGCAAGTCTTTCCAGGTTTTTCTGAAATCTGCTGGCACATCATTTCTTATTGCACAATGGTATTCCATCACATTCATATACAATTTGTTCAGCCACTCCCAAGTTGATGGGTATCCCCTCAACTTCCAACTCTTGGTCACTACAAAAAGGGATGTTATAAATATTTTTTGTACATGTGGGTCCTTTTCTCATTTGTGTGATCTCTTTGGGATACAGACCTAGAAGTGGTATTGCTCGGGTAAAAGGGTATGCCCAGTTTTACAGCCCTTTGGGCATAGTTCCAAACTGCTCATCAGAATGGTTGGATTAGTTCACCATTCTACCAGCAATGCATTAGTGTTCCAATTTTCCCACATCTTCTCTAACACTGATCATTTTCCTGTTTTGTCATGTTAGCCAATCTGATAGGTGTGATCCTCAGAGTTTTTTGATTTTCATTTCTCTAACCAATACTGATTTAGAGCATTTTCATATGTATATAGATAGCTTTAATTTCTTCTGAAAACTATCTGTTCATATCCTTTGACCAATTATCAATCGGAGAATGACTTATATTCTTATATATTTGACTCAGTTCTCTATATATTTTAGAAATAAGGCCTTTACCAGAGGCACTGGTTGTAAAAATTGTTTCCCAGCTGTCTGCTTCCCTTCTAATCTTGGTTGCATTGGCTTTGTTTGTGCAAAATCTTTTAAATTTAATATAATCAAACTTATCCATTTTGCATTTCATAATATTCTCTATCTCTTTTTTGGTCATAAATTCTCCTATTCTGCACAAATCTGACAGGTAAACTATTCCTTGCTCTCCTAATTTACTTATAGTATCAGCCTTTATATCTAAATCATGTACTCATTTTGACTTTAACTAGGTATATGGTATAAGATTTTGGTCTATGCTTAATTTCTGCCATACTATTTTCCAGCAACTTTTGACAAATAGTGAGTTTTTATCCCAGAAGACGGAGTCTTTGGGTTTATCAAACAGTAGATTACTACAATTGTTTACTACTGTGTCTTGTGTACCTAATCTATTCCACTAATCTACAACTCTATTTCTTAGCCAGTACCAAATAGTTTTGATGATTGCTGTTTGTAATATAGTTTTGGATCTGGTATACCTAGGCCACCATCCTTTGTGTTTTTAAAAAATTAATTCCCTTGATATTCTTGACCTTTTTGTTCCTTCAGATGAGTTTTGTTGTTATTTTTTTTAGCTCTATCAGATTTTTTTGGTAGTTTGATTAGTATGGCACCGAATAAGTAAATTATTTAAGGCAGAATTGTCATTTTTATTATATTGGCTCAGCCTACCCATGAGCAATTGATATTTTTCCAATTTGTTGGATTTGACTTTGTTTTTGAAAACAAAAAGAAAAGTGTTCTGTAATTGCATTCATATAGTTCCTGAGTTTGTCTTGGTAGGTAGACTTCCAAGTATTCTATATTGTTTACAGTTATTTTAAATAGAATTTCTCTTTCTAGCCCTTGCTGCTGGGCTTTATTGGTCATATATAGAAATGCTGATGATTTATGTGGGTTCATGTTATATTCTGCAACTTTGCTAAGGTTAATTGTTTTGAGTAGTTTTTTAGTTGATTCTCTAGGATTCTCTAAGTATACCATCATATCATCTGCAAAGAATGATAGTTTTGTCCCCTCATTGACTATTCTAATTCCTTTGATTTTTATTCCCTTGTTGCTGTAGCTAGAATTCCTAGTACTATGTTGAATAATGTCACCCCGATCTTACTGGGAAAGTTTCTTGCTTATCCCCATTACTAACAATGCTAGCTGATGGTTTTAGATAGATATTATGTATCATATTAAGGAATTCTCCCTTTATTTTTATGCTCTCTAGTGTCTTTAATAAGAATGGTTGCTATATTTTGTCAAAAACTTTTTTTAAGCATCTATTGAGATAATTGCCTGATTTCTACTGGTTTTGTTATTGATATGGTCAATTATGTTTTAAAAAATGTAATATATAGTATTTCCCCCCCCAATTATATGTCAAGACAATTTTTTTGCATTGATTTTTACAAGATTTTGAGTTCCAAATTTTTCTGCCTCCTTCTGTCCCTCCCCTCTCCTCTTCAGAAAATGGCAGACAATTTGATATAGCTTATAAATGTGCTGTCATGTAAAAGATATTTCTAGATTAGTGATGGCTGTGAAAGAAGAAACAGATCAAAAGAAAAAAACATGAAAAAGAATAAAGTAAATGAAAAAATATACTTCAATCTGCCTTCAGAATCCATTAGTTCTTTATCTGGACATAGATAGCATTTTCCTTTGTGAGTCCTTTGTACTTGTCTTGGATCATTGTGTTGCTGAGAAGAGATGAGTTACTCATAGTTAATGTTACTGTTACTGATCAATGTTACTGATACTGTGTACAATGTTTTCCTGGTTCTTCTCATTTCACTTTGTATCAGTTCATACAAGTTTTTCCAGGTTTTTCTGAAATCAGCCTGCACATCATTTCTTATCACACAATAGTATTCCATTACATTTATATACCACAGTTTGTTCAGCCGTTTCCCAATTGATGGGCATCCCCTCAATTTCCAAAATTTTGCCACTATGAAAAGAACTCCTATAAATATTTTTGCACATGTAGGTCCTATTCCGCTTTCTAATTAATTTATTTTTAGTTTTCAACATTCATTTCTACAAGATTTTGAGTCCCAAATTTTATCCCCATCTCTCCCCTCCCCCAACCCAAGATGGCATGCATTCTGATTACCCCTTCCCCCAGTCTGCCCTCCCTTATCCCCTTTCCCCCTACTTTCTTGTAGGGCAAGATAGATTCCTATACCCCATTGCCTATATATCTTTATTTCCCAGTTGCATGTAAAAACAATTTTTAACATTTGTTTTTAAAACTTTAAGTTCCAAATTCTCTCCCTTATTCCCTCCCCACCTACCTCCATTGAGAAGGCAAGCAATTCAATATAGGTTATACATGTGCAGTTATGCAAAACACTTCCATAATAGTCATATTGTGAAAGACTATATTTCCCTCCATCCTATCCTGCCCCCCATTTATTCTATTCTCTCTTTTGACCCTGTCCCTTTTCAAAAGTGTTTGCTTTTGACTACCTTCTCCCCCAATCCGTCCTCCCTTCTATCATCCCCTCCTCTCTTATCTTTCCCCTCCCCTACTTTCCTGTAGAGTAAGATAGATTTCCATACCCAATTGAGTGTGTATGTAATTTCCTCCTTAAGCCAAATCTGATGAGAGTCAGGTTCACTCATTTGCTCTCACCTCCCCCCTCTTTCCCTCCAAAGTAAAAGATTTTTCTTGGCTGTTTTATGTGAGATAATTTACCTTATTCTACCTCTCCCTTTCTCCTTCTTCCAGTACATTCCTCCCTTACACCTTAATTTTATTTTTTAGATATCATCCCTTCATATTTGACTCACCCTGTGCCATCTATCTATCTATCTATCTATCTATCTATCTATCTATCTGTCTATCTATCTATCTATTCCCTCCAACTACTGAGAAAGGTCTCATGAGTTACAAATATTATGCTTCCATGTAGGAATGTAAATAGTTCAACTTTAATAAGTCTCTTATGATTTCTCTTTCCTATTTGCCTTTTCATGTTTCTCTTTAGTCTTGTATTTGAAAGTCAAATTTTCTATTCAGCTCTGGTCTTTTCATCAATAATGTTTTAAAGTCCTTTATTTCATTGAACATTCACTTTTTTCCCCTAAGGATTACATTCAGTTTTGCTGGGTTAGTGATTCTTGGTTTTAATCCTTGCTCCTTTGATCTTTGGAATATCATATTCCAAGCCTTCTGATCCCTTAATGTAGAAGCTACTAAATCTTGTCTTATCCTGATTGTGTTTCCACAATACTTGAATTGTTTCTCTTTGGTTGACTGCAATATTTTCTCCTTGACCTGGGAACTCTGGAATTTAGCTACAATATTCCTAGGAGTTTTCCTTTTGGAATCTCTTTCAGGAGGTGATTAGTGGAATCCCTCAATTTCTATTTTACCCTCTGGTTGCAGAACATCAGGGCAGTTTTCCTTCATAATTTCCTGAAATATGATGTCTAGGCTCTTTTTTGGATCATGGCTTTCAGGTAGTTCCATAATTTTTAAATGATCTCTCCTGGATCTATTTTCCAGGTCAGTGGTTTTTCCAATGAGATATTTCACATTGTCTTTTATATTTTCATTCTTTTGGTTTTGTTTTATAATTTCTTGATTTCTTATAGAGTCATTAGCTTTCATTCGCTCCATTCTAATATTTAAGGAATTATTTTCTTCAGTGAGCTTTTGGGCCTCCTTTTCCATTTGGCCAATTCTGCTTTTTAAGGCATTCTTCTCATTGGCTTTTTGGAATTCTTTTCCATTTGGGTTAATCTATTTTTTAAGGTGTTATTTTCTTCAGTATTTTTTGGGTCTCCTTTAGCAAGTCATTGACTTGTTTTTCATGATTTTCTTGCATCACTCTCATTTCTCTTCCCAATTTTCCTCTACTTCTCTTACTTTATTTTCAAAATTCTTTTTGAGCTCTTTCATGGCCTGCAACCAATTCATATTTTTCTTGGAGGCTTTGGATGGAGGAGCTTTGATTTTGTTGTCTTCTTCTGGTTGTATGTTTTGATCTTCTTTGTCACCAAAATAAGATTCTATAGTCTGAGTTTTTCTGACTGTTTGTTCATTTTTCCAGCCAAATACTTGACTTTTTAAAGTCTTTGTTAAGGTAGTACTCTGCTTCCGGTATGTAGGGTGTATTGTCCCAAGCTTCAGGGGTTTTGTGCAGCTGTTTTCAGAGATACTTCTAGGGGTCTGTAAATTTTCAGTTTTTCCAAGGTGATATGATCAAAGGAGAAGGATTTACTCCTTTCCTGGCCTGTGCTCTGGTCTGTGAGTGACCACAAGAACTCTTTTCTGCCTTGGAAACTTGAGGAGGATTCCTTCTCCACTGTAGCCACAAGCTCCACCACACCAGCACTCCTCCTCACCCCAGGACTGCCAACCATGACTGTGACCCAAATCCAAATAGGGCAAATCAAGAGAATCTTACCGTGGCAACAGCAAAGAGATACTTGCAATACCCCTCTGATCAGCTGCTCAATACCCACACTGTCTGTGCGCTGAGAGCTCCAGAAGCAGTAGCTTTTGCTGCTGCTACCTCTGCCTCCACTGCCCCAGGGTCGGGGCTGGACCACACTCTTTTCTTACCCAGGTCCAGACAGACTTCTCCCACTGACCTTCTAAGTTGTCTTTGGCATTTGTGAGTTGAGAATTCTGGAAACTGCTACAGCTGCCAGTAATTCAATCCCCTGAGGCCTGCTCCAGTCCTGTCTGTGCTGGTACAGCCCATGCTGGACTGTGCTCCTCTCCCAGCCCTGTGAAATAGACTTTTCCTGTTGACCTTCCAGGTTATCTTGGGCTAGAAATTTGTTTCACTCTGTCATTTTGTGGGTTTTGCAGCTCTAGAATTTGTTTAGAGTCATTTTTTTTTTTACAAATATTTGGAGGAGTTTAAGGGAGAGCTTAAGCAAGTCCCTTCTTTTACTTCACCATCTTGGCTCTGCCCCTTTCCTTCCCTTTTTAATGATCTCTTTGGGATGCAGACCCAGAAGTGATATTGCTGGATCAAAGGTTATACACAGTTTGATTGCTCTATGGTCAATTATGTTGATAATTTTCCTAATATTGAACAAACCCTAAATTCCTGGTATAAATATCACCTCGTCATAGTATATGATACTTGTGATATATTGCTGTAATCTCTTTGCTAGTATTTTATTTAAAATTTTTGCATCAATATTCATTAGGGAAGTTGGTCTCTAGTTTTCTTTCTCAGTTTTAGCTCTTCATGGTTTAGGTATAAATTCCATATTTGTGTCATAAAATAAATTTCTTAGCTTATTTTTCCATATTGTTTTTATAGTACTGGAATTAATTGTTTTTTAAATATTTGATAGAATTCACTTGTGAACCCATTTGGCCCTGGGGATTTTTTCTTAGGGAGTTCATTAATAGCTTGTTTAATTTCTTTTTCTAAGATGTGGTTATTTTTAGGCATTCTATTTCCTCATCTGTGAACATTGGTAGTTTATATATACACACATATATACATATATATATATATATATACATATATATACACACACACACACACACACACACACATATATGAAGCAGTTGGGGTTAAGTGACTTGCCCAAGGTCACACAGCTAGTACATGTCAAGTGTCTGAGGCTAAATTTGAACTCAAGTCCTCCTGACTCTAGGGCCAGTGTGCTATCCACTATGCCACCTAGCTTTCCCAGGATAGTTTCTATTTTTGTAAATCTTAATCAATTTCACTCAGATTGTCAGAGTTATTGGCATACGATTAAGCAATTTATTTTCTGATTGCTTTAACTTCTTCACTGGTGGTGATTTCACCCTTTTCATTTTTGATACTGGATTTTTGATTTTGTTTTTTTTTTTTTTTGTAAATCAAATTAACCAATAACTCATCTATATTATTAGTTTTTTCATAAAATCAGTGCCTAGTTTTATTTATTAGCTCAATAGTTTTCTTACTTCCAATTTTATTAATTCCACCTTTGGTTTTCAGGATTTCCAATTTGGGGATTTTTAATTTGTTCTTTTTCTAGCTTTTTTTAAAGTTGCATATCTAATTCATTGATTTGCTCTTTCTCTATTTTGTTGATGTAAGAATTCAGAGAAACAAAATTTTCCCTAAGTACTACTTTGACTGCATCCCATAAGTTTTGATATGTTGTCTCATTATTGTCATTCTATTTAATGAAATCATTGATTGTTTCTATGATTTGATCTTTGACCCACTTATTCTTTAGGATTAGGTAATCTAGTTTCCAATGAATTATTAATCTATCTTTCCACTGCCTTTGTTGAATGTCACTGTATTATGATTAGGAAAGGATACATTTAATATTTCTCCTTTTCTACATTTGCTTTTGAGGTTTTTATGCCCTAATACATGGCCAATTTTTGTGTAAGTGCCAGATGCTGCTGAGAAAAAGTATATTCTTTTCTATTCCCATTCAATTTTCTCCAAAGGTCTGTCATAACTTTTCTAAGATACTATACACTTTCTTAATTTCTTTCTTTTTTGTTTTTTTTTGGTTGGATTTATTAAGTTCTGAGAGGGGACAGTTGAGGAGCCCTACTAGTATATTTTTGCTATCTATTTCTTCCTGTAACTCACTTAACTTCTCCTTTAAGAATTTGGATGCCATACCCCTTGGTGCACATACACCTAATGTTGATATTCCTTCTTGTTGTACTATTAGTGGTATAGTTCTTAAGAATTTCAAACATCACCTTCCCATGTAGGGATAAAAAACAGTTTAGCCCTATTAAATCCCTTGTTTTCTTTTTCCTTTTTACCTTTTTATGCTTTTCTTGAGTCTCAATATTGCATACTAATTTTTTAAAAAATTTGTTCAGCTGTGGTCTTTTCCTGAAGAAAGTTTGAAATTCTTCTATTTCATTGAATGATCATTTTTTCCCTTGAAGTATTATGCTTAATTTCACTAGGTAAGTGATTCTTGGTTGTAGTCCTTGCTTCTTTGCCTTCCAGAGTATCATGTTCCATAACAACTGATCCCTCAATGTTAGCTGGTAAATGTAATACTGATTGTGGCTTCCCAGTATTTGAATTGTTTCTTTCTGTCTGCTTGTAAAAGTTTTTCTTTGACTTGATAGTTGTGAAATTTGGCTATGATGTTCCTTGGAGTTTTCTTTTGGGGATCTCTTTCTGGAGGTCAGTGGGTGTCTGGTTCCAGGATATTCATGCAGTTTTCCTTGGTAATTTCTTGAAAGATGCTGTCCAGGTCCTCCTTTTGATTATGGCTTTCAGATAGTCCAAATATTCTTATGTTATCTCTTCTGGACCCCTTTTCCAGGTCAATTGTTTTTCCAATGAAGCATTTCATATTTTTCCTAGTTTTCATTCTTTTGAGTTTGTTTGTTTGATTGATTCTTTATGTCTCATAGAGTCATTAGCTTCCACTTGCCCAATCAAACTACCAAAAATTATTTTATAGAGCTAGGAAAAAATTCATCTGAAAGAACAAAAGGTCAAGAATATGAAGAGAATTAAAGGAAAAAAATGTGAAGGAAGGTAGCCTAGTCATACCAGATCTCAGACTCATCACAAAGCAGCAATCATCAAAACCATGTGGTACTGTCTAGGAAATAGAATGGTGAATCAATGGAATAGGTTAGGTATACCATACGCAGTGGTAAATGACCATAGCAATCTAGTGTTTGATAAACTCAGATCCTAGCTTTTAAGACAAAAACTCACTATTTGGCAAAAATTGCTGGGAAAACTGGAAAGAAGCTTGGCAGAAATTAGGGCTAGACCAACATCTCATACTATAAACCAAAGTAAGGTACAAATGCATACATAATTTAGACATAAAGGGTGGTATCATAAGTAAATTAGAGAGGCATGGAAAATTTTACCTGTCACATCTACAGATAAGAGAAAAATTTATGACCAAATAAGGGGTAGAGAGGCCCAGGGGATATAAAATGGATAATTTTGATTACATTAAATTAAAAAGGTTTTGCACAAACCAATGCAACCAAGATTAGAAGGAAAGCAGGAAACTGGGGGGGCAATTTTACAGTAAGTTTCTCTGATAAAGGCCTCATTGCCCAAATACATAGAGAACTAAGTCAAATTTATAGAAATAAAGATATTTCCCGATTGATATGCAGGCAAAGAATATGAACAGGCAGTTTTCAGATAAAGAGATCAAAGCTATTTGTAGTCATATAAAAATGCTCTAAACCACTATTGATTAGAGAAATGCAAATTAAAACAACTCTGAGGTACCTCCTCATACATGTCAGATTGGGTAATATGACAGAAAAGGAAAATGACAAGTGTTGGATGGGATGCAGAAAAATTGGGACGCTGATGAACTGTTGGTGGAGTTGTGAACTGATCCAACCACTTTGCAGAGTAATTTGGAGTATGCTCAAAGAGCTATAAAACTGTGCATACTTTTTGATCCAACAATACCACTATTAGATCAATATCCCAAAGAGATTTTTTTAAAAAGGAAAAGGATCTATATGTACAAAAATATTTATAGGAGCTTTTTTTTGTGATGGCAAAGAATTGGAAATTGAGGAGATGTCCATCAGTTGGGGAAAACTGAACAAGGTGTGGCATATGAGTATGATGGAAGACTATTGTGTTATAAGAAATGATGAGCAGAATGGCTTCAGAAAAACCTGGGAAGATTTATATGAACTCGTGTAAAGTCAGAAGAACATTGTACACAGTAACAACAATATTGTATGATAACTGCAAATTAGCTTTTCTGATCGATGCAATGATCCAAGACATTTCTGAAGGATTTATGATAAAAAAAACCTTATCCTCCCTGGAGAAAGAACTGGTAAAGTCTGAATGTAGATTGAAGCAACTTTTTCACTTTTTAAATTTTTCTTCCTTTTTTTTCAGCAAGGCTAATATGGAAATGTTTTGCATGATTTCACATGTCTAACTAGCTTTACATTTCTTGCTTTCACAATAGATGAGGGAGGGCTGACAGAGCGGGAAAAAATTCAGAACTCAAAAAAAATTGTAAAGATACACAAATAATAAATCTGAAAATAAATGAATACTAACAGGATAAAAACAATGCTGCCAATAAAATTGGAATGGGTTATTTTTTGAGGTAGTGAGTTTCCTCTATGTGAAGGTCTTTGAGGAAAGGATGGATGACTCCTTGTCAAGTAATTTACGGTGGGGATTATTTTCAAATGTCGGTTGGTAGTTGGCCATTGGGGTTCCTTCCAACTTAATAATTCTGTGATTCTATAATATCTTTTCAGCCTTATTTCACATTACTTCCCATCAAGGAAGTAGGTGGTGTAGTGGATAAAACATTGGGTATGTAATCAGAAAGGCCTGAGTTCAAATGTGACCTCAGACACTTACTAGCTATGTGACTCTGATCAAGTCACAGCTGTCTGTTTGCCTAAGTTTACTCATCTGTAAAATGGGAAACATAATAGCGCCTATCTCCAGGGTTGTTGTGAGGTTCAAATGAGATAATAGTTATAAAGCACTTAGCATAGTGCCTGGCACATATTAAGTGCTATATAAATGCTATTATTATTAATATTATTGCTATTATCACTTTTCATGTGTTTTATGCTTCAAACTGGACAACTGTCTGTTCCCCAAGGGAAATATATCATCTCTTGCTACCACGCCTTTGTACAACCTATCTCCAACGTATGTAATACGTAATCTTCCCACATCTACCTCTCAAGGTCCTTATCTTCCTCCAAGGGTCAACTCCATCGTCACTCCTTTCTCCTTCCTCTTCTTCTCAGTTGTCAGTGGTTTCTCCCTTCTCAAGTTACTTTGTATTTTTTTAGCCATCTGTCTTGCATCCACCCAGTATGATATAAGCTCCTTAAGAGAAGGATGTGTTTCAGCCACCAAATTCATTTTAGCCTCTTTGTCCCTAGTTCCCACCATAGAGCCTAGTAACTTAGAATCTGCTCAAGAAATGCTTGTTCAGTTGAATTGAACCGTATTTGTGTTTCTAGTGCTTTGCATATAATAGGTATAACCTAAATACTTATCGAATTGGATTTCTCTTGGGATGGTTATCCATTATTGATATAGGCAATTTTTGACAAAGTCTGTCATAATATTCTTAGAGATAAGTTAGAGATGTGCATGCTAAATGACAGAACCATTAGGTAAATTTGCAACTGGTTGAAAGGATGGGCCCAAACAGTCTTATTGAATAGAGCAATGTCAAGGGCAGGAAAGTCTTTAGGGAATGGAACTAGGGTATCTTTCTTTGGTTCTGTTCTGTTCAAGATTTATATAAATGACTTGGATAAAAATATTCTTACCAAATTTACAGATAACACAAAGGTGGTATTTCTTTTCAGACAGCAATTGAATTAGATAACCTTTAAGATACTTTCCAACTCTGAGATTCTATAATTCTAGCTTGGAACTATCACCCACAAGAAAGTACGTCTCATAGTATTTCTATCCACGAGCCTCAAAAATCTTGAAAAGATTATCCTAAAACAATAGCTATTAACCCTTCTTATCAATCAGGAAAATTGCGGCTGAATGAGTGAACCAAAGGTGAATACCATGGAGAAACCAGTAGTCTGGATTTCCTGTTTCACAGTTGATAACTTTTCTCCATTAGCTCATTGGGCAAAGTGCTTTGGAAGCTGTTCTGCATTCTACAGTATGTTTTTACTGTAAGGCCAAGAAATGTTAAACAGCAATCAATATTTATTGGCCTCAGGAAAAATTCTCAACAGGGATCTAATCTTTTCAAATCCCGTACACTGTTCCAGTGCATCAGGATTTATGGCATCGTTGGTCCAACTGAAGTAACAATTTTCCCTTTGTCTTGACACTGTCAAAGTATATTGAAGAAGTTTTAGATATAGATGGTTAGGTAGTTGGCCCTTCCAAAAAGCTAAAAATCTCTGTGGATATGTAGCCTTAGGCATACTCCCAACTGGAATCCCCACTGTGGAATGGTCAATTACATTCACAAAGTTCTCAGTTCTTAGAAAATCATGCTTAAGGAAAAAGAAACCACATCCCAAGCAACCTTGTGTGATTTGGCTGGGAGTAAGTTGGATGTGTCATGCAGTCCTAAATTTCAATTTATTGGGGATGGAGGAGACTTTAACTGTGTTTTTAATGACCACAGGTCATGATTTCCATAGCCTTACTTCACTGATTTGGTCCACTTATTATGTGTATTAAATGGCACCTAGACATTCTTTCTTGCTTTCTTTGTCCCATTAGCTAATGATAGCCTGCTCTTCTTACAGCTTCTCTTTGGCCCTGCTCTCAGAGACACCCAAGGGAAAATCCTGCTTTGGGGGGAATTAGTCACTGAAAGCATTGTTTTGCAGTTATGGGTAATTCTCAGCATACTAAGAGGAAGGAAGAAAAGAGTGAATAATCAAACCCATCTTTCCGGGTTTGGAGTCTTAGCCTTATTCCCTAGGGCAACAAATGGCCCTAGCCCAGAAAGTAGAGAAAAGACTTGTAGGGAAAGGGAAAATGTTGCTGTGATGGAGAGAATAAATTATTTTATTTTTTTATGGCTTATTGATTTATAACCAAAGCAAAGAAAGTGTGTTTTAACTTCGATGTCATGGTGCCAACATTGCCATTATCTCTTCATTATTGTTTTTGTTTACCTTGCTATTAACATTGTGTATATATTTGCTTTATCTTTCTTCACTTTCCTTAACTTCCTACAAGTAAAAAAGCCGACTTTCATTTGACAGAGTAGATAGAATCAGGAGGACCTGATTTCAAATCCCCTCTCAGAAACTTAATAGTCATATGATCTGGACAAGTCACTTAACCATTTTACCTTAGGTTCCCCATATGTAAAGTGGGTCAATAAAAGTATTTACCTGCCATAGTTGTTGTGAGGATAAAGTGGGATAATCTATATAAATTGTTTTACAGACTTGAAAATGCTACATAAATGTTAGTTATTACTACTGTTCTTTTCTCCCTGTCAGTATCATTTGATGAAAAAACTTCCTGCCCCACTATGTACCTTCTATCCCACAGGTGAGTAGAGAAGAATAGGTTCTGAACCAACTATGTGTCCAAAAATGAGAGAGGCTCCTAAGGTCAGCGAGTAATCCAAAAAGTAGATAATCTGCCTGAATATCATGACTAGCCTCATCGACAACTGTTAGGTCATAAGCATTGTTACTTTTCTTTTCTTTTAGGGTTTTTAATTTAATTTATTTAATATATTTAGTTTTCAGCATTGATTTTCACAAGAGTTTGAATTACAAATTTTCTCCCCATTTCTCCCCCCCCCCACTCTAAGATGACATATATTCTGGTTGCCCTGTTCCCCATTCAGTCCTCTCTTCTGTCACCCCACTCCCCTCCCATCCCCTTTTCCCTTCCTTTCTTGTAGGGCAAGATAAATTTCTACGCCCCATTGCCTGTGTATCTTATTGTCTAGTTGCATGAAAAAACTTTTTTTTTTTGTTTTTGAACATCTGTTTTTAAAACTTTGAGTTCCAAATTCTCTCCCCTGTTCCCTTCCCACCCACCCTCCCTAAGAAGTCAAGCAATTCAACATAGGCCACATGCGTATCATTATGTATTACCCCTCCACAATACTCATGTTGTGGAAGACTCACTATATTTTGCTCCTTCCGAACCTATCCCCCTTTATCCAGTTTTCTCCCTTGACCCCGTCCCTTTTCAAAAGTGTTTGTTTTTGATTACCTCCTCCCCCAACTGCCCTCCCTTCTATCATCTCCCCTTTTTATCTTCCTCCTTTCCTGTGGGATAAGATACCCAAATGAGTGTGTATGGTATTCCCTCCTCAGGTCAAATCTGATGAAAGCAAGATTCACTCATTCCCCCTCACCTGCCTTTTCTTCTCTTCCTACAAAACTGCTTTTTCTTGCCGCTTTTATGCGAGATAATTTACCCCATTCTATCTCTCCCTTTCTCCCTCTCTCAATATATTCCTCTCTCTCTCATCCCTTAATTTGATTTTATTTCTTTTAGATATCATCCCTTCATCTTCAACTCACCCTGTGCCCTCTCTCTCTCTCTCTCTCTATATATATATATACACACACACACATACATATATGCATACATAGACACACAAATATACGTATATATACATACACACACACGCACACACACACACACACACACACACACATATATATATATATATATATACACATGTATATATATATATATATGTATATTGCCTTCAGCTACCCTAATACTGAGGTCTCAGGAATCATACACATCATCTTTCCATGTAGGAACATAAACAAAACAGTTCAACTTTAGTAAGTCCTTGTGATTTCCTTTTCTTGATTACCTTTTCATGCTTCTCTTGATTCTTGTGTTTGAAAGTCAAATTTTCTATTCAGCTCTGGTCTTTTCACTGAGAAAGCTTGAAAGTCCTCTATTTTATTGAAAATCAATATTTTGCCTTGGAGCATGATACTCAGTTTTGCTGGGTAGGTGATTCTTGGTTTTAATCCTAACTCCATTGACCTCTGGAATATCGTATTCCAAACCCTTCAATCTCTTAATGTAGAAGCTGCTAGATCTTGGATTATTCTGATTGTGTTTCCACAGTACTAAAATTGTTCTTTCTGGCTGCTTATAGTATTTTCTCCTTGATCTGGGAGCTCTGGAATTTGGCAACAACATTCCTAGGAGATTTCTTTTTGGGATCTATTTGAGGAGGTGATCAGTGGATTCTTTCAATTTCTATTTTGCCCTGTGGCTCTAGAACATCAGGGCAGTTCTCCTTGATTATTTCTTGAAAGAGGATATCTAGGCTCTTTTTTTGATCATGGCTTTCAGGTAGTCCAACAATTTTTAAATGATCTCTCCTGGATCTATTTTCCAGGTCAGTGGTTTTTCCAATGAGATATTTCACATTGTCTTCCACTTTGTCATTCCTTTGGTTCTGTTTGGTAATATCTTGATTTCTCATCAAGTCACTAGCTTCCACTTGCTCCAATCTAATTTTTAAGGTAGTGTTTTCTTCAGTGGTCTTTTGGACCTCCTTTTCCATTTGGCTAATTCTGCCTTTCAAGGCATTCTTCTCCTCATTGGCTTTTTGGAGCTCTTTTGCCATTTGAGTTAGTCTATTTTTTAAGGTGTTGTTTTCTTCAGTATATTTTTCAGTATTTTTCTGGGTCTCCTTTAGCAAGTCACTGACTTGTTTTTCATGGCTTTCTTGCATCCTTCTCATTTCTCTTCCCAATTTTTCCTCTACTTGTCTAACTTGCTTTTCCAAATCCTTTTTGAGCTCTTCCATGGCCTGAGACCAGTTCATGTTTTTCTTGGAGGCCTTTGTTGTAGGCTCTTTGACTTTGTTGACTTCTTCTGGCTGTATGTCTTGGTCTTCTTTGTCACCAAAGAAAGAATCCAAAGTCTGAGACTGAATCTGGGTGCGTTTTCACTGCCTGGCCATGTTCCCAGCCAACTTACTTGACCCTTGAGTTTTTCAGCAGTGTATGACTGCTTGTAGGGTGAAGAGCACTATGTTCCAAGCTTGAGGGGATGCGCTGTTGATTTCAGAGCTATTACAGTCAGCTCTGCCACACCAGCACTCCTCCTTCCCCAAGAACCCCCAACCCGGACTGGACTTAGATCTTCAGCAGGCTCTGTACTCCCACTCTGATCTGCCACTTAATTCCTCCCACTAGGTGGGCCTGGGGCCGGAAGCAACTGCAGCTGTAGTTGTGTAGCTGCCCCACCTCTGCTTCCCCTGGGGCGGTGGCTGAACCGCAAACTCCTTCCGCTCCCCTCAGCTTTTCCCACTAACTTTCTCTGTTGTCTTTGGTGTTTGTGGGTTGAGAAGTCTGGTAACTGCCGCAGCTCACTGATTCAGGGTGCTAGGGCCCGCTTGCTCGGCTCCTGGTCTGGTTGGTCCATGCCGCCCACGCTGGGATCTGCTCTGCTCCCAGCTCTGTGCGCAAAGGACCTCACCCAGCAACCATCCAGGCTGTCCTGGGCTGGAGCCCTGCTTCCCTCTGCTATTTTGTGGGTTCTGCAGTTCTAGAATTGGTTCAGAGCCACTTTTTATAGGTTTTTGGAGGGACTTGGCAGGGAGCTCATGCTAGTCACTGCTTTCCAGCTGCCATCTTGGCTCTGCCTCCCTCCCTACTTTTCTTTAACTACAAGATCTTAAGCCATCTAGACTTGATTTAGATATTTTTAAGTAAAGACAAATTCTATCTGGACTGTTAATTTTAAATGTATGTACCATCTTGGGTTAAAGCAGATGAGGAGGTAAAGAAATTCTATACAGGACCCAGCAAGACCCTCCAAAATAAATCATCATATATTTCAGTAATTGTGGTTTTCAATGAAAAGGTAGATGCAGCAAAATATGCATGGAAATGTTAAAAACATCATTTTAAAAGTTAAGAAATATGATTGTTGTAGTTTCATAGGCTATGTAGAAGTCTCCTGCCTATATATCATTAATACTTTTGAAACAGAATCAGGAGGCGCCAGACAAATTGAGCATAGTCTTAAGTAGGTCTAGGCTAATCAATTAGAGATTCCAAGGATGCTGATCATAACCCAGACATGCCTGTAAATTACACTTGACTCTTGTGTATGTCTTCCAATAAATTTGCCACATGGGTCTACTCCATGTGCTGTAGGCTGATATAAGTACTATCAAATAGCATCACAAGTGAAGTTGATCCTACATGGTTAAAATGGAAATGATTCATTGCTGATAGGTGAATTGACTATCAGTGTAAGTTGTACTTCTTAGAACAATAATCCAAAGCCATGCCAAATGAGAAGAAAGAATAAAAAAATAAGAAAAAGTCAGATCAGTTTAAATAAGTGATTGATGCTTTAAAATGGGAAATGGATGGAGGAACTGATATCAACATCAATTTTAATAATTTCCAGCAGAAGTTTAATATATGTAGATTAATACCCACAAGGGGGAGACCAAAATATTCTAAAAATAGCTGAAACTAGCAAACACATGGTCTTCTTACTAAACAAAGAGATATGGAATGGAAGGGAAATATTGGTTTAGAATAGAAACTTCTTTCTAACATCTTACAGAGAAGGATGATAGGTAGTATCTCCCATCAAGACAACATGAAGCAAAGAAGTGAAAAACCATCTTAAAGAAAATTTAGCAAGACTCAACTGATCATTTCACATTTAACAAAGAACCTGAAACAAGGACAACAAGCAGATGAAAAAAATGAAAAAAAAATGTATAAAGATTTTTATAAAAACTCTTTGCACAATTAAGATACAGTGGAAAGACTGTGAAATCTAGAGATGAAGGAATTTAGTTCAAATCCTGACTCTGCCTCTTATTAGTTGTGTGACCTTTGGCAAAACCCCTAATCTCTCTGGGCCTCCTTTTCTTCAACTTTAAAGTTAAGAAGATGGACTAGATTGACTTGAAGGTCCCTTCCATTTCTAAATCTTTGATCCTGTGACAATGGAAGCACCTCATTTGGACAATGCAGTCCTAGATGTGCTTCTTGAAGCACAAATGACATCATAGCTAATAAAGATGAGAAAAGGAAGCTTTTTAAAAGTACTTACTATGTTCCAGAAGGATAACTGGTACAGAGTCCATATGCTCCATTAATATGCTAACAATATGAAGCAAACTCAAGGACGGTCCCCGGAAGGTTTAAAATGATTCCCTTATGATTCTGAGGAAACAAACCCAAACAAGCCAGCAAAATAACACAATAACATAACTTTAACCCCTTCAGAAGTTTTACCCCCAAACAGAAAGCGCCAGCTCTCTAAATACTGGGGATCCCAATGTCAGGAAAAGGTCTAAAGATTTCAACTTACTTGAGGCCAGTGCCTAAAACCTCTTGAATTTGCAATAACCTTTGTTCCACTTGGAGTTCTCTGTCTTTTGCATTGATTATAAATCAACTTTCTAGCTCCTCTGAACCTTTGATCCTTGCCTGCTATACTCCATAGACCGTAACCTCCTTTATTTTCTAGCCTTCTGACTTCTTCCTGGCTCCCACTCCTTCACCCTCTGTCTCAGTTATATCTCCTCCTATTTCTTTCCTTACTAATCAACAAACAGGATCTTGTTCCTTATGATGATAAATGAGGGCCAAGGTCCAAAAGCCAAAGTAAGTATATAAAAAGTCAAGACCCAACTTGAAGTGGTCTGCCAATTCCATTAGGGTTAGCTTTCTACCCTGTTTTTGTGACTCCAATCTTCTTATGGGATGTCAAATTAAGATATTAAATTAGAGTTGTGTTTATATGGGGTTTATCAATGATTTCCTCTTTGTCCAGTGACTTATTAGGCAGACTTATAGTCTGCCTAATAGTAGCTAGCATTTATATAACACTTTAAGGTTTCCAAAGCACTTAATATATGTAATCTCATTTATTCCTCACAACAATTCTGTCAGGTAGGTTCCATTCTTATCCCCATTTTACAGATGAGGAAACTGAGAATGACAGATGTTAGGCAACTTGCCCAGGGTTACACAGTATATGAGGCAAGATTTGAATTCAAGCCTTCCTGATTCCTAGTCCAACTTTTTTTTTTCCAAAATGATTGTTTTATTATTTAATATTTCAGTTTTCAACATTGATTTCCACAAGATTTTGAGTTACAAATTTTCTCCCCATTTCTACCCTCCCCCCACTCCAAGATGGCATATATTCTGATTGCCTCATTCCCCAGTCAGCCCTTCCTTCTGTCACCCCACTTCCCCCCATCCCCTCTCCCCTTACTTTCTTATAGGGCAGGAACGATTTCTATGCCCCATTCCCTATATATCTTATTTCTCAGGTGCTTGCAAAAACAACTTTTTTTTCTTTTGAGCATCTGCTTTTAAAACTTTGAGTTCCAAATTTTCTCCTTTCTTCCCTCCCCACCCACCCTCCCTAAGACAGCAAGCAATTCAACATAGGCCACACATGTATCATTATGTAAAACACTTCCACAATACTCATGGTTGCGAAAGACTAACCATATTTCCCTCCATCCTATCCTATCTCCCTTTATTCAGTTTTCTCCCTTGACTCTGTCCCTTTTCAAAAGTGTTGACTTTTGATTACATCCTCACCGAATCTGTCCTCCCCTCTGTCATCCCTGCTTTTTATCCCCTTCCCCCTACTTTCCTGTGGGGTAAGATACCCCATTGAGTGTGTATGTTATTCTCTCCTCAAGTCAAATCCGATGAGAGCAAGATTTACTCATTACCCCTCACCTGCCCCATCTTCCCTTCTAACAGAACTGCTTTTTCTTTCCACTTTTATGTGAGGTAATTTACCCCATTCTATCTTTCCCTTTCTCCCTCTCTCAATATATTCCTCTCTCACCCCTTAATTTTATTTTATTTTTTTAGATATCATCTCTTCATATTCAGCTCACCCTGTGCCCTCTGTCTATATATATGTATATATATATATATATATATATACACATACATATATATGTGTATATGTATATATTCCCTTCAACTACCCTAATACTAAGAAAGATCTCATGAATTACACACGTCATTTTTTCATGTAGGAATGTAAATAAAACAGTTCAACTTTAGTAAGTCCCTCATGATTTCTCCTTCCTGTTTACCTCTTCATGCTTATCTTGATTCTTGTCTTTGAAAGTCAAGTTTTCTATTCAGCTCTGGTCTTTTCATTGAGAAAGCTTGAAAGTCCTCTATTTTATTGAAAATCCATATTTTTGCCTTGGAGCACGATACTCAGTTTTGCTGGGTAGGTGATTCTTGGTTTTAATCCTAGCTTCTTTGACCTTTGGAATATCATATTCCAAGTCCTTCAATCCCTTAATGTAGAAGCTGCTAGATCTTGTGTTATCCTGATTGTGTTTCCATAATACTCAAATTGTTTCTTTCTTGCAGTATTTTCTCCTTTACCTGGGAACTCTGGAATTTGGTGACAATGTTCCTAGGAGTTTTCTTTTTGGGATCTTTTTCAAGAGGATATTGGTGGATTCTTTCAATTTCTATTTTGCCCTCTGGTTCTAGAATATCAGGGCAGTTCTCCTTGATAATTTCTTGAAAGATGATATCTAGGCTCTTTTTTTGATCTAAGCTTTCAGGTAGTCCAATAATTTTTAAATTGTCTCTCCTGGATCTATTTTCCAGGTCAGTGGTTTTTCCAATGAGGTATTTCACATGGTCTTCCATTTTTCATTCCTTTGGTTCTGTTTTATAATATCTTGGTTTCTCATAAAGTCACTAGCTTCCACTTACTTTTGGACCGCCTTTTCCGTTTGGCTAATTCTGCCTTTCAAGGCCCTCTTCTCCTCATTGGCTTTTTGGAGCTCTTTTGACATTTGGATTAGTCTATTTTTAAGGGGTTATTTTTTTCAGTATTTTTTTGGGTCTCTTTTAGCAAGTCATTGACTTGTTTTTCATGATTTTCTTGCATCACTCTCATTTCTGTTCTCAGTTTTTCCTCTATTTCTCTTACTTGCTTTTCCAAATCCTTTTTGAGCTCTTCCATGGCCAAAGACCAATTCATATTTTTCTTGGAGGCCTTTGATGTAGGCTCTTTGACTTTGTTGACTTCTTCTGGCTGTTTGGTCTTCTTTGTCACTAAAAAAAGATTCTAGAGTCTGAGTCTGAGTCTGCATCCTTTTTTGCTGCCTGGCTATGTTCCTAGCCAACTACTTGACCTTTGAGATTTTTGTCAGGGTATGACTGCTTGTAGACTAGAGAGTGCTTTGTCCCAAGCTTTAGGGGCTGTGCTGCTGTTTTCAGAGCTTCTTCTACACAGCAAGCTCTGCCACACCAGCGCCCCTCCTCCCCCAAGAACTTCCAACCAGGATTGCAACTCAGATCCAAGCAGGGGAAAGCTGCCTCTGTGCCAGCAAAGTGCTCCTTACACTCCTGCTCTGATCTGCCACTTGATTCCTCCTACCATGGGAGCCAGGGATTCCAGAAGCAGCCTCTGCTGGAGCTCTGGAAGCTGCTGCAGGGGCTTCCTGCTGCTGCCACTGCCACCACCGTGCCACCTCCACCACCCCCAGGGCTGGAGTCAGACTGCTGTCTCCCTGATACAGCAGTTTTCCCACTAATCTGCTCTGTGGTCTTTGGCATTTGTGGGTTGAGAAGTCTGGTAACTGCCACAGCTCAATGATTCATGGCTCTCAGACCTGCTCTGGCACACTCCTGATCTGGTCTGGTCTGTCCTGGCTTGGCCCATGCTGGGCTGCACTCCGCTCCCTGTACTGTGTGATAGACCCTTCCCAGCAACTATCCAGGCTCTCTTGGGACGGAAACCTGCTTCCCTCTGCTATTTCATGGGATATGCAGCTCTAGAATTTGTTCAGAGCCATTTTTACAGGTATTTGGAGGGATTTGGGGGACAGCTTAAGTGAGTCCCTGCTTTCCAGCTACCATCTTGGCTCCGCCCCCCAAGTCCAACACTCTTGAGAGTCCAGTGCTCTAGTCTACCAGTTACAAAGAAGGTCCCAATCTGAATTGATACAAGTTCCTTTCTGGGAGCTCTCTACCTCAATGAAACTACAGGTTTAGTCATTAACCTGTATTTAGTGTATTATGGGAAATTACTATCAGTTGAAAAAATATAGGACCAACAATATCACAAAGATTAGTATTGGAAATGAATGGGTAATACTATCATTATTTGCAGATAGCATATTAGTATGTTCATAATTCTAGTGCTTGGCTTTTGAGGCCCTTTATAACCCAGCCCCAACCTCTCCTTTGAGCTGCTTTATGAATTTTTCCCTCTCCTGAATTCTATAGTAGAGTCAAACTGGCCTTCCTCTCTTTCTCACTCCATCTTCCATATCTTTTCTTTTGCATTGGCTGACCTCCATGGCTGCACATACCCTCTGCTCATAACTGCTTTGTAGAATCCCTTTTTAAAAGCTTAGTTCAAGAACCACAAGAAGACTTTCTTGACTTCCCATTTGTTGTTATTCTTTTCCGTCCCCCAAACTATCTTTTCTTGATTCTGTATATGTAGACATACACTTATGTGTATATGCACATATATACATGCTGGTTCCTCTGAAAGAATAGTTGTTGTTTGTCCCTCATTCTTAGAGGACCGATGACATCAGGAAGGTGATGCCTTGACTTGCAAGTAAACTGGATTTAAGTGAGGGAGAGCTGGGCAAAGTAATCAACCTCATTTTCTCCTCCAAAGCCATCTGGGTCCAATGGCAAGACATAGATCAGGATGCCTGGAGATGGCTCAGGATGTAGGGGGACACCTTGTCCTTTTTAAGCTAAGGTCTTTCACAGGTCTCAGTTTGTCTGAGGCAACACCCATTCAGTGATCAAGACTAGGTAAAAAAAAAAGAGGTAACCTACTCAAAAAAATATCCAAACCAAAACAATCTGGGAGGGGGAGACCCTCAGGGTTTCTAGCCAGAAAAAGAAAAAACAGCTGCTATTTACACTCACTCTGAGCCAACAAAACCCACACAGTGACCAACAGAGGCTTGGGTTGGGGCCCATTATTGGCCAATCAGAGAGACCCAGAGTGATTTGGATTTAAGTCATAGTCAAGTAGCTCCATATGAATCCAAATGGTTTTATCAATGCCTGGTTTCCAGAGCCCCATTTCAAGAAATTTATATTCCTTGTAAGGTCTTTCCCAGGTTTCAGTTTGTCTGAGGCAATACTCACTCAGTGATTTAAGATTGGGTAAGAAATGAAGCAAAAATGGCCTCTCCTTTGAGGAGCTACTATTTTTGTCTTTATAGTGTCTTTTTATTTTTATAATGTCTTTTTATTTTATAATAAATAAAAATTTATTTTATGTAACATTGTCATATTATCTTTTTATTTTTATATTGTCTATATTTTTGTCTTTACATGTCATTTTTGTCTTCATATCTTTTGCATCTAGCATGGTGTCTGGTATATAGAATTCTGCCCCTTAAGTAATGTTTTTCTTCTTGTTGTGTTCTTAAAACCCAACAGTATCAAAAAAAAAAAACCAATCATGGGAACTATAAGTATGCTCAGCAAGATCATAAGGTGTAAGATTGTGCCACAAAATCTAACCAAATTCTTATTTGAAGCACTAATGATTAAGACATCATGAAAAAATTACTTTTATAATAACAGCAAAACCCATAAATATTTGGAAATTAAACTACTTAGACATATACAAGACATATAAAGATAACCATATGATTGTAACAACAGCTTGAGGGAAAGGGAATACCTAAGGATTTAGAGCAATATTCATTGTATATGGATGGGTCAGATTAATGTGGTAAAAATAGTGATACTTCACATTAATTTGTGAACTTAATTTAATGCTAAATAAAATGCCGAGGAATTTCTTCATAGAATGGGATAAAATCATAATGAATTTTACGTGTAACACATGGCTGACACCTCCTACCTCGCATGTCCGTCTCCCCAGGCAAGTTATTTTATGTTCATGTTATTCTGTGGATCCACATGTGTTTCTATTTGTAAAGCAATCAGGTTATGTAACAGTTTTCTCACATGGATAGAAAACATTGCCTGAGTCTCTTTTCCTCTGCTTTCTTAAGGGCTTCTGAAGCTGCTAAGTCCAGACTGACAAGCAAGCAGAAGGGATTTGCCAGTGTAATTCTGCTGGTCTAAATTCAGGAGAATCTCCCTACCCACACGAATGTCTGTCCCACTTATTTGCTGAAGCCTGAAATTCTACCTTGTAGGAGTTTCTTTCTCTTACCTTAAGGATTCAGTCCCTGTTAAAACACACACCTCCTTAGTTAAACTTTTAATTGGTTATCAATTCTTTATACATTAGTATAAATGTATTTCAGATCCTTTCTTGAAAGCTGATTTTAATAGGACAGACCAGGAGAATCTAGGTGGGGGAGGGATAACTATGAAGGAAAAGGGAGAGTAGCATCAAATTGGGGAGTGTTGAAGAATTGGAAGACTGAGCACACTAAAAATATACCTTACCTAGGGTTAATGCTGACAAAGCCCCACAGTAGCTTGTAGGATTTTAAGCCAGAGCACACTTGTTATTTAAAGAAAAAATGCATAGTCCTCAGAACCACTGAGAGGCTTGAAAAGACAGATTTCAGAAGCCTGCAATTCTCTCCTCTCTCCTTTGCCTTGAATAGTTCCTAGCTTCCTTCAAGGCACTCCTACATGAAACCTTTCTTTTCTCTTCTTTCTAATTACAAAATGAATTTATTCCAAAGGCATAGAGGGAACATTTGCATTTGAACAAGGTGATAAACAGGTGTCTTTAAAAAGGGGAAAGTAATCACACATGTAAAGTTTTCATTCTCAATTTTGGAGCAAAAATAACCCTCCTATAGTATACGCTATTGCCTCTGGAAGGACTAAGCGGTAAGGAAATAGTAGCAGTGGTGTAGGGCAGGGCTGTCCAACCTTAGGTTTTTATTGAAACAATAGACAATATATTTTGATTTGCCATTTTAGTAAGAGCTCTGCAGTAGCTCGGCTTCGTTTACTAAAGCATTTATGTAAATTTCTATGCCTGTAAGCAGGCCACATAAATCACACTGCATGCTACACGCGGCCGGCGGGCTGCATTTTGGACAGCCCTAGCGTAGGAAAACAGAGAGGAAGACAGTCAGACCAACAACAAACTCAATGAGCAAAATCACTTATGCTCAGTCCTAAGGATCTAAACATGTACTTCAAATTAATAGAGGAAAACAAGAATAAAAATGTCCAAATTTACAAAGATGTAGTTCCAATACAGTTTCTACATTCAAAATGGCCTTTAGGCTGCCTGCTGGTCTGAAATCCAAGGGCCAGACTAGCTGGTCCCATCTTTCTCAATGCTATCTATTTATTCCTATGTTTGTCCAGGTTCAATTCAGAAGCTAATGGAATGTTTGAATGTTGTTGTCACCCCTCCAAACTGATCAGTTACCTCTGCTGAGTTGCTATCATTATTCTAGCCTTAAAAATTTTTTTCCCATGAGAATGTGCAGTAGTACCAACATGCAACGATAACTACTAAAGCACAACAATGAACAGTAATGAAGACACTTGCATTGGAATCACAAACTATTTCCCACAAAGACATGAAAATACCTAGAAAATGTCATCCAGGCATTTGATATGCGGGTGAAAACTAGGGAAAGGGAAGACTAACTGCTGAACCAAAAAAATGTGGAAAAGCCTATGCTATTAAAAAATACCTGTGACATTTAAAAACTCCTCAAACTCACATCTGGTGATGTCATCTAAGATTTGATTCATTCATTCTTTTATAACTTATTCTGTATTTAATTTGAATTTTGATTAACCTGAGAAGCTAAAAAGTCCAAAAGTGGCAAAGCGAAATTAAGAGAGCATCTTTCCCTTATTATCCACTCTAGAAATAATTTTTCCAGGCAAGGTCTGGTTAACAGAATCCTAGGTTACACCGCCCACACTGTGAAGGATGCTATTAAGTCAGATTTAGTATCTGGTCATATTTTTCCAAAACATCTCCCTAAATACGGTTTATTTTTGTATATGTAGATTTTATTTGTTTTTATTTTTAATTAACAACAATGGTAAGTACAAGCCGACTCACAACCCCTCACTGTTGGGGGAAAAGTTGACCAACTTACTCTAAAGAGGACAATCACTGCATCACAGATTGCCCATTCCTAGAATGTTTCTACTTTTTATTGATTTGTTTTGTACAGTAAAATTTCACAGTGTGTATATATATGTGTGTGTGTGTGTGTGTGTGTGTGTGTATGTATGTGCGTATATGTATACATGTATATATATGTATATATACTCGCATACATGCACATACATATATGTGTATGTGTGTGCACACATATTTATATACTGAACATTAAAACCTCATATTCCAAACAAGTTTATATCACAACACGTGGAGAAGAGCAGTGTAAAAGCAACTTACTTTATTCCATTAATGTCATTCCCAGAGATTAACTAAATCAATGTCTGCATTTATGAAAAAGCTGGTAAATATTTTCCTTTGGTGACAAAGAAATCAGTAGGTTGCATCAGTGCATGGCAGCTCAGTTAAAAGAAATAAAAGTGGGGCAGCTAGGTGGCACAGTGAGTAGAGCACTGGCCCTGGAGTCAGGAGGACCTGAGTTCAAATGCGGCCTCAGACACTTGACACACTTACTAGTTCTGTGACCTTGGGTAAGTCACTTAACCCCAATTGCCCTGCCTTCCCCCCTCAAAAAATGTAAAAGAAAATATAAAAAAATATACTAAAGAAAGAAACAAAAGTTAAAAAATGTGAACATTGACTATTATATTCTCCTCCATATATTAGGTGGGAGGAGGATGGAGGGGAGAGGAAAACCAGTAACACATCAAAACTTATGTACGCCTTCATGAATGATCCTTTCTATCAGTTATCAAAGCAGATTGTACATCATATAACATGCTTTAGTCACAAACAGTTCTCTGGTTAATATGTAAACTGGCAAGATGTTTTAAGAGAAACCACATACACTGTGGTTTCCAAGTTTGAATGAACCCTGAAGACACTGCAAAAAATGTGTTTGCTGACAAAACATCCAAAAATACAGCTGTGATTTCTCCTTGGACACGTCTGTATTCCGTTAGAAAAGTAGGTCAGACATACAAAGGTATAAAGCACACTGAACTCTTTACCTGAAGGCAGCAGTCTTTAAAGGGCTATTCCCAGCAACCCAATGAGTAGTAGTCCGAGAATGTTTTAAGCTTGTGACAGCGCTGAACAATGTGATGTATTCAGTACAGTCTTCTCTGACTACGATTTCCTCATCTTCCCCAGCCTCAGCCACCTCTACTTACACTAAAGCCCCCCATGAGGGCTTTCTTTATGACACCCCTTCCCTTTATCAGCTCTCTTTCCCTCTTGAAATCACTTTGTATTTACTTAATCACGTATATAGAACATTCCTCCATTTCCCCAGAATGTAAGCCCCTTGAGGGCAGGGTCTGCATTGTTTTTTGTCTTTGTCTTCCAGCAACCTAGCATATTGTTGGCACATAGTAGGCACTTAAAAAGTATTTGTCAAGTTGATTTGAATTATTTTAGGAAATTGACAATTTCCCTTTCTGGACTGCCCTGGATATTAATTTTAGCTTGATTTTACCTGTTTGAAAATTTGGGGTTTGGGAAAATTTTGGGAAAGGACACACAATTTGGGAAGGAGGAGGCAGCTTTGAGGCAGAGGACCTGACTTTGAATCTCATCTCTACTATTTACTATCTGTTTGACCTTGAGCAAGTCAATTAATCTCCGTGGTTATAGATTTGGAATCTAACCAACTCTAACCATCAGAGAATCCCTTAAGGTCACTACAAGCTCTAAATCTGTGATTCTATGATCCATACCTTCAGGTCCTGTACCTACCTAGGAATGGCTATGCCCTTTCCAATTCCCTACTCATTCACTTTCCCCCAAATCAGGGCTGTATTTGACTCTAATCTACAAAGTGGAAGGCAATCACTCCAAGTTAAATTTAAGTACTTTCCTCTGACACCATTTAAGATCCTGAATGGAATTATTGTATGTGTAGGGAGAAATAAATATAGACCACTAGAGAGAAGGTGAATGAATGGGGAGGGTGTCATCAAATTCTTTTTTGTGTGATTACTTAATATGCTAAGCATCACAAGATTTTAAAAAAAATCTATGTTTTATTTAAGATGAAATGGAAAAGGAGTGTTTTGGTTACTGAATATTCTAGTTGATAGTGAGTTAAATGAAACTTTATATGGAGACAAAGAGATAGACTTAATGTCCTTTCTCATCTTGGAATAGTTTCCTTTACTAGCTAGAGCAAGAAGGAATGAATAATTGCTACCAGGCCTCCTACAATAAACATTTGCCAGGGTAAAACACTGCTATGTCTGCCATCTCCACATGGCTATTACCTTAATTAATTTATTTTATCAATCCAGTCTATGTTTCCTACCAGTTCTCCCTCAAACCAAGCCCTGTTTGACACTGTCTTTAATTGTTTACTTTTGAAGCTTTTGGCCTGTTTCATATTTGTAAACCATTTCTAGCAAAAACAAACTAATGAATGACACTATGTTCTCAAAGACTCTTGCTAAGATGAGATTTGATGCCAGATTTTTAAGATAAATAAATAATGATAGAAATATTGGTGTCAGCGTAGGCCTTTCACAGGGACACTGTGAGGTGCTGCTACTTTCAGAGGCTTTGTGGAAGAAATAAAATGTTTTCCTATTGCCGGGGAAGACAGTGAATGTGTGAATGTGCTGTCAAAGCTTTATGCTGCAGAGAAAATTTTTTTTAGGATCGGAGAACTAGACCTCAAAAACAAAAACCCAAACCTAGAGGCCAATGTCCTCATTTTACAGATGAGGAAACTGAAGCCCAGGGAAGTTAAGTGACTTGCCCAAAGTCATAAAGGCAGGAAGCATTAGAGATGGGATTTGAACTCCTGTCCTCTAAATCCAATGACAGTTCTCTTTTCCCTGTACTGCCAGATGAAAACAGATGAATTAATAGGGACAATCAATGACAATTTTTTCAGTGCTACATGAGAGAGAAATTCAATTTATATTTGCTGAAAAATTGCTGATAGGGTGGACAGCACCATCCTGGGTGCTTTGGAAGGGGTAAAAACTATCAAAGACAATGAGAGACATTTAGATTTATAATCTAAATTAAGGAGGTGTTATTGGATCTTAGTGTTTTGGAAAATACCCTTTAGATCACTTAGACCAATCCCTATATTTTACAGATGAGGAAACTGAGGTGCCAAAAGGGAAAAGTGATATTTAGAGTATAGTGACTTGTGTGAGAAAAGACACAGAGGGACGAAACTATGGAATATTTTCTGGGAATGGAAAGTGTTTTGGTTTGGCTACAATAGAGTCTATAAAGGAGAACAGAAAAGATGGAGCCAGATTATGGAAAACCTTGAATATTAACCTCAGAAATTTGGATTTTTGTTAGGCAACAAGGGGATCCATTGAAAGATTTTGAGCAGGAAAATAATGTGATCCCAGCTGTGACTTAGGAAGATTAATTTGCTAATTGTGTGTAGTGTGGATTAAGACAGAGAAAGGTGACCAGTATGGAGAATTTTGCAATAGTTCAGATGAGAAGTATTATGAGGGTGAACTAAGATGGCAGAAAGAGGAAGAGGATCCAGTGAAAGAAGAATGATTAGATGAGCGACAGATACCATAGAAGTAAAAGGAAATGAAAAGTATCAAGAAGGAAGAGATGATCAGTAGTGTTAAATACAAAAGAGTAGCCAAAGGGATGAGAACTAAGATAAAGTCATTGGGTTTGACCTTTGTAATGGTTTGATCACTAGAATGACCACTGTGGACCTTCAAGAGAAACGTTTCAATAGCGTTGAGAAAGCAAGCCAGTTTGCCAGAGTTCTAGCAGTGAGTGGGTGGCCAAAAGTCTAGGTTACATTTTTGAGAAATTTGATAAGGGAATGAAGAGAAATGATATGGAAACTCAGGAGTAGGGCAGGGCTGAGGGAAGTGTTTCTTTAAAACATGTTTATTTTTGAGGATGGAGAGACTTAAGCATATTTGTAGGTGGAGGGCAAGTCGCTAGTAAGAGGGAAGAGATTGAAACATGTCATACACATAGTATAAATACACATAGTATAAATAAGTGTTAATTATACTCATTATAGAACAATCAAGAGGAATTTGCTTTCCTCAATATGTAGGGAGTCAAGGATGGCTGGGGGTGGGAGAGAGAGAGACAGAGAGAAAGAGGGAGAGGGAGAGGAAGAGAGATAGAGAGACTATCCATCATTGTTGGATGAATCAGAATGGAAGTGAGAAAACAGGCAAAAGTGGTAAATGTGCCACTATAATTGTGGGCTTATAAATTATCTGCAGAAAGTGTGGCTTTTCTACATGAGACCTTTCCTTATTTCCTATGCCTGACGCTCCCTCCCAAATACCTTGTATTTATTTTGCATATATTTTTGTATTTTTGCCTTCCTAGAAAGCTTGGTGCTCCTTGCCACCTCACCCCACTCTCAGGGCTTAGAATATTGGTGCTGGACTTAGTACAGACACCTCATTGGCTTTAGCCCTCCTGTAGGCCAGAACTTCTAAATTCAATTGATCCACCAGCTTCAGCCTCCCCAGTAGCAGAGACTAGCATGTGCCACAATGTCTGTCCACGTACAGACAATCTCTCCTATTCCCCATCCCCTACCCCAAGATCCACCTTAATTTTAGTAACTATGTTTTCACATTAAAAACTTCCTCCCAAACTCGTTTGTGAACAGATGACCAAGAATTCTGAAAAAGACATGTAAATGATGGTGGGCTGCTCTGCAGCAGCTGTAGTAAATTATTGTCTGTGGAAAGACAGATGTAACTGTATCACTCTGCTTCAGGAAAGGTGTATATGTCATTAGATTTTTTTTCATGGTGGAACAATCCAAATGCCCCAACTCTGTTCCCAAAGTACTCTTTGTTGACATGTAGGAGTCCACGGCAATGAAATTCATTTGCCCAGCATAGAGTGGGTTAAATAGGGAAGAATTCCATGAGCAGGAAAATGACATGAAAGTGGGATTAAATGGGACTCCCCACAGTTGAGTCTCTTTCCACATGGTTTTGAGCCTTAATCCTCTAAGTAGCTGCTCTCAAACCCTGGCAAGCTTTATGCTTGTTGCTTTCCAGTGGTGATGACAGACATGAAATGGGCAGTGTAAGCATGTAAGAGATTCTGCTTACTTCTTGGGGCTTGGGGACCCCTCAACACTCTTGTGGGTTAGGGAGGGAAGATACATCTCTCTCATCCTTTCTCTGCTTCCTCAAGTTGAGATCCTGCTCAAATACCCTGTGAAAAGTGATTGATTCCTTTCAAAGCATCTAGGAGTTATTAGCACTGAATCTAAGATCATAAATTCAAACAATTAGAGCTGGGAGGACCATTTAGGGGTCATCATGCCAATCCTCCTTTTTTTTTTACAGAAGAGTAAAAGACATCGGAGGTAAGTTAAATAACTTGCCCAAGGTCACAATGGTAGTGGCTGAGACAGAATTTGAACCTAAAATCCAGCACGCTACCTCCCTCATCATCTAACATTAAGTTTGTGTGATGAGATTCAAAAGAACATTTTCTCCTTTAAAAAGTCATCTAAAGTTGCCTTTTAGGGATGATTTTTCAGTCTATTCACTCTTTGGTTCTGTCACATAGCTAAGTGTCTGAGGCCAGATTTGAACTCAGGAAGACGAGCCTTCCTGACTCCAGGCCTGGCACTCTATCCACTGAGCCACCTAGCTGCCTTTGATACTTAGTAAGCATTTAATAAATACTTATTCAGTTGAATTCTCTCTCCTCTTATTGGCTACCTGATATTTCAGAGGAGTAGTTAATGGTTCTGTATCACCTTCCCTAACCAGGGCACGGAAATGAAGAGTAAATTAACTCAGCAAAGATTTATGGGAAACAGAATTTAGCTTGACTTCTTAATAGTAGCTTTGAGGGGAAAAAATTTTGTAGGAGAAAAGGTTAAAATAATAGAGTTTAAAAAAGATTTGAAGATTTTTTGAGGTATATTCGTCCTAGCTTTGGTTAATAATATCTGACATTTATTTACTGTTTCAAGGTTCGCACAATGCTTTGCATACATCATCTCATTTTATCCTTGCACTAGCCCTGTGAAAGTGGTAGTACACTTATTAGTACCCTCATTTTACACTTCATTGATGATAATTAGCATTTACATTGTAATTAAAGATTTGCAAAATGTTTTACAAATATTATCTCATTTTATCCTCACAACAACCCTAGAAGGTAGGTGCCATTTTTGTCCCCACTTCACAGATGAGGAAGCTGAGTCCCAGAGAGGAAGTGACTTACCCAGGGTCACACACCTGGTGTCTGAAGTAAAATTTGAACTCAGGGCTTCCTGACTCTATATCTGACACTCTATCCATGAGCCAGCTAGCTGCCTCTATGTTATATAATGATGATGATGAAAATAGTAATAGTATTATATAGTGCTTTAAGGTTTACAGACACCTTAAATATATTTTCTTTTTGATCCTCACAACTTTGTGAAGTGAGTGATATTGTGATGTTCATTTTATAGACGAGAAAACTGAAAACTCAGGCAGAGAGGGATCAAGTGGCCTGCCCTTAGTCAACAGTTGGATTTAGAGTTGGGATTCAAGTTCAGATTTTTTTTCTTCTCTCATAGATCTAAGGTATTTTACCACAGCATACTGCTTCTTACAATCAAGACCATCTAAGGCTGTCAGTGTCTATATTTCATGGCCTAGTGGATGAGGCGCTGAACTAGAAATCATAAGATCAAAAAATTTATGACTACAAGAGGCTTTAGAAATCTTGTTCAACATCTATTTTATATTATTTATTTGTCTGTTTATTCATTCATTTGCTTTATTTCTTTTTTATCTATCAGTTTGTCAATTGATCTATTAATCTGTACTTTAGAAAATCCAGCATAAAGTATCTTATTGCAATAATAGAATTTGAAACTAGTATGTGGCAGAGGGAGAGTGGGTGGTAGTGAGAGAGTGGGTGGTGGCAGCTCCTTTTACCTCATCAGTAACTACACAGGATGGCAGAAGAGGGCTAGGAGTAGAGGCAGAAAGGTAGGGAGAGGGATATCAGGAGTAGGGTAGCTGAGTATCAAAACCAGCAGATGATGAAGTTTTGATGACAAACATCAATTTAAAAAATATATTTTTGTTGAGAGCGTGCATCTATTTGTTGTGATGGCGCCTAAGCTTTCATAGTGTTGAAAATTTCTACCAAGACACATTCAATTCAGCAATCAATTCAAGTTCTTGGAATTTAGGTAGTTGTGGAGATTTGATGGCTCCTGGAGATTTAGAAAGTCCTCCAAATCCATTATGAAATAACAAAATGACAGGCGGGGCGGGGGGAAGGAGGGGATCAGGCACTAATAAAATAAGTAGAAATTGCCCTTTCTTGTTCTGTAGAGAAGTCATTAAATGACATATCCTGCATTGTATCGAAAGTTTCTGCTTTCAAAAGGCAGAAATTTGTCAACCTTTGTTTTATGGAAGTGAAACTAAGTCATGAGACTAAGATAGTGAGTGGAATAGAGTGGATTAATGGAAGAAAGTGGAGTTATTTAGCCAGAAAAAAATTTAAGGAAGACATGACCTCTATCCTTAAGTATTTGAAAAACCATCAAGTTGGAGGAGATTTAGACTTGTTCTGTTTAGCTTAGTACAGAGGGCAAACATAAGAGCAATGGAGAGATACTGCAGAATGTCAGATTTAGGTTTTATAATGAGGAAAAGCTTATTAACCGTTGGTGTTGTCCTAGAATGGAATGGGTTGATTCAGGAGGTAGTGGGTTTCTACTCAGTGGAGATCTTCAAGCAGAAAGAGGGTCATTAACTTCTTGTTGGGGGTATTATAGAAGAGATTCCCACTGAAGTATAAGTTAAGTTAGAGGTCTTACTCTAAGAGAAGGAGACTATGGAATCTTTTTTTTTTTCTGCCATTAACTAATTCTCATCTACCCCACTGCTGATATCCTTTTTAAATTTTTTATTTTATTTTTAATTTATGGAATGAAACAAGCATTTCGATAATATAGTACAATAAACAAAGATGATTGCACATGAAAACTGCAAATTTACTATGCACAACTCGCTATTCCTTTAAAATATACAACAAAATTATCATGTAAATTTCTTATTTTTCTTTTTTTTATTCCCTCCCTCCCTCTCCCTTGCCATAGAGATGGCTACCATTAGACATCAAATATATGTATATGTATATGTATATGTATATGTATATGTGTATGTGTATGTGTATGTATGCATGTGTAGATATGTATATAAAATTATATATGTAAATTAAAACAACCTTGAGATATTTACATATATATGTAAAATTGTTATACACATAATTCTATTTTTGAGTTCTTTCTCTGGATGCAGATAACATCTTTCTTCATATGTCCTTTATAGTTAATTTGGATATTTATAATAGCCAAAATAACTGATTCACTCAAAGTCGTTCTTAAAGCAATATTGCTGTTACTGTATGCAGTGTATTCTCAGTTCTGCTCATTAAAATCTTCATTATTTCAGGCAAATCTTTCCATGTTTTTCTAAAATTGAGCTCATCATTTCTTATAGCACAGTAGTATTCCATCACTATCATATAGCACAACTTATTCATCCATTCCTCAATTGATGGACATCCCTGCAATTTCCAGTTCTTTGCCACCACAAAGAAAGCTGCTATAAGTATTTAAAAACATATAGGTTCTTTTCCTTTTTCCTAAGCATTTGTGGAAATAGACCAAGCAGTGTGATTGCTGGGTCAAAGGGTATAGGTAGTTTAATAACTCTGTGTATAATTCCAGATTGCTCTCCAAAATGGTTGGATTAGTTCATAATTCCATCAACAATGAACTAGTGTCCCAATTTTTCCACATCTGCTCCAACATTGGTCAGTTTTCCCTTCTATCATTTTAGCCAATTTGATAGGTGTAAAGTGATATCTGAAGGTTGTTTTAATTTGCATTTCTCTAATCAATATTTAGAGCATTTTATATATGACTATAAATTATCTTGATTTCTTCATTAGAAAACTGACTTCTCATATCCTTTTTCCATTTATCAGTTGGGAAATGACTCATATTCTTATAGTTTTGACAATGATCTTTATATATTTGAGTTATGAGACCTTTATCTGATAAATTGTCTATAAAAATTTCCCTCCAATTTTCTGCTCTCCTTCTGGTCTTTTCTACATTTGTTTTATTTGTACAAAACTACTTAATTTAATGTAACTGAAATTTTCCATTTTATACCTCACAATGCTCTCAATCTCTTGTTTATTCATAAATTGTTCACTTACACATAAGTCTGGTAAGTATTACATTCCACGTTCTAATTTTCTTGTAAAATCTCTATATCTAGGTCATGTAGCCATTTCAACTTTATTTTGGTAAATGCTGTAAGATATTAGTCTATGCCCAGTTTCTACCATACTGCTTTCCAGTCTTCCCAACAATTTTTAGCAAAGAATGAATTTTTATCCCAACGTCTTAAGTCTTTGTACTTGTCAAATACGTACACACATATGTATTTTTATAGTATAATATATCAGATGGACACCAAAGGTGGAAAGCAGCCTTGAAAAGGGCTCAGCAGCCCTCATGCCAGAGGTACTAGTCTTCTCTGAACACACCCAAACACCTACTATACATCCTAAACATAATGCCACTATGTCATATCACATATTTATATATAGTCAATAAACCAACATGTATAGTAACATATAGCATTACTGATATGCTTACTATAGTATATATATAGTATTATTATTATCTTAGTATTATATATGGTATGTTTTGTATAGTTATAGATAGTATATAACATAATATTTAGTACAGTACTAAATGTACGTAGTAGTATTACATGTTTATGTAGTGGTCGTTTGATGCCATGGAGGTTCCATTGCCAACTGAAAGTTTGTTGAGGAAAATGGGGACAGAAAAGATGAGGATGCTGCTACTTTATCTTAGCTTTCTCTGATCTTATCCCTTCTCAAAATTCCTGTAGCATTGTCAGTACCACAAAATCTATTACATTGTTGAATCTTGTCTATACTGTCAGCCTCTAATTTAATAACTCAGTTCATTCAATATCTATGAAAGACCTACTGTGGGCCAAGTGCTGGAGATACTAAGATAAAAATAAAATAGTCCCAGCCTTCAAGGGACTTGCATTCTACTGGGAGGGATGTAGCATGAACCTAGGGAAGCAAATATCAGATAATCTGAGAAGACAGAGTGAGGACTAGCAACTAAGGAAACCACAAATACTGCCATAGGAGGTGGAAAAGGAAGTACCTTCTAGCCGTGGAGGGGTAGTCTGTTCAAAAGCGTTGAAGTTGGAGACAGAATGCCAAGTTCCTAGAGTGCCAAGCAGGCCATGCTGGGTGGAAAGTAGAAGGTGTAAAGTCTGTATACTCTGTTACAGCAAGGAATGGAAGCTATTTCTTTCATATTTCTTGTCTCACTCAGTACACCACTAGGTACATAGTAAAAATGTGATAAACAGTTGATGGTTTGCAGTGCCTTGAGACCTACATTGATGCTGTATATAAAATAAGTATGTCAATTTACCTTGAAAAAGACCTGAGGTTTACTTGTGGAAGTGGGAGTCTGGAGTATTGTGGCTTGTGAGTTATTGTGAAAGGCAAAGTTTTCTGCATTGTTGCTGCTATGCAGACAAAATAGCACATTAGCAAACTAAAAATTCTGGTTGTGTTCAAATTATTTGTTTAATATATCAGTCACTTTGGAATGATGAGGCTTGGGGTTGAGGGGTGCTCAAGACCCCAAAATACTGACACACCTGGTCCTGCTGAAAGAATTTGACTCAAGCCTTCTCAGCCAAGGAAAAAGACAAAGTTTATTAAAGGTTTGCCATATTGGGTTGTCTTAAGAAATCTCACCCTTTGTGATGCCTGTTTTCACAAGCGGGCTAGATTCAAATCTACTGAGCTGTAACCGATGGTTCCACATATGGATGGTATGATGGTGGCTGATGGAGCCCCTGTGTTTTCTTGGTGTTAATTGTTAGGCCAAAATTAGCACAAGCAGCAGAAAATTGATCCATGCTTTGTTGCATCTCAGCTTCAGAGGCTGCGTTGAGTGCACAATCATCTGCAAACAGAAAATCATGCACCAATACTCCCTCCACTTTGGTCTTGGCTTGTAGCCTTTTCAAGTTGAAGAATTTACCATCAGTGTGGTACCTGACCTTGATGCCATATTCATCCTCATTAAAAGCATTTGATGACATAGCTGAAAACATCATGCTAAAAAGCATGGGTGCAAGCACACAGCCTTGTTTCACTCCATTGGTGACTGGGAAGGCAGAAGAGCATTGTCCGTTATCTAGAATCCAGGCAAATATGCCATCATGAAATTGACATACAATGCTGAGGAACTTCTCTGGGCAAACAAATTTTGATATAATTTTCCATAAGCCCTCACAACAAACAGTAGCAAAGGCTTCGGTCAGATCTAAAAACATTATATACAGATCTTTGTTCTGCTCCTGGTATTTCTCCTGGAGTTGTCACGCTGCAAACACCATATTGACTGTTCCTTGGCCCTTTCTGAAGCCACCCTGGCTTCCAGGTGAAGGATCAGCCTGTTAAGGAGGACTCTGGCAGGAATCTTGCCAGCAATGACTAACAGACAGATCCCCCGTGATTGGCACAGGATAATCTCTTTCCTTTACCTTTGTAGAGATGGACAATGGAGGCATCCTTGAACTCCTGGGGGATAACCTCCTCTTGCCATATAATCTGGAAAATTTCAGCCAGCTTTTGTATGAGCAATGGATCCCCCACTTTGTAAATCTCAGCTGGAATAGAATCATTACCAGGTGCTTTACCACATGCAGTCATATACTGCATCTTGAGCCATCGCCAGTCATCTTGATTCTGTCCTGTCACTGGACTGGGATGACTCTGGAGGAGAGAGTGAGGCTGATGACTTTGTGCATCTCTGCCTCACTTAAACACAATTTACACACGAATCAGAAGACATCATCCATACCATTATACCTATCTCAAAGTCCTGTGGCAACAGGCAAATGGCAAAGCAGCAGGTGTGGATACACTGGGAGCTGTAGTCACAATCTTGCACACAGGTGGCCCAGGCCATAGGGTTGTCTTTTCACTGGAAGCAGCAGTGTGATTCAGCAGCCCCCTGGGTGTCTGAGCAGCCTTTTAAGGATCACACTGCTTACCTCCTGGTGAGGAAGGGGCTAGGAAAGGTGCCTTAAAAATTGTCTGCTTACTCAACCCTGGCCTGATAACCATGGAGGCAGGGAAGCTTGCTCTGCAGTCGAAAGAAAGAAATGTACAAAAATGTCTGCAAAGACAATTCCAGCTCACCATTGGCACATGGAAGGTGTGCACACTTATAGACAACACAAAATCCTGTAGTTCTGAAAGAACAGCTCTTGTTGCAAGAAAACTCAGTAGGTATCGCATCCAAATAGCAGCCCTGAGTGAAACAAGCTTGGCAAATGAAGGCTGGATACACATTTTTCTAGAGTGGCTGCAGTGCAGGGGAGTGCCGTGAAGCTGGTGTAGGTTTTGCAATCAAAGCGAATCTATTCAACAAGCTTGTATGCCTGCCTGCCAAAAGGAGTGAATGACAGGCTCATGACAATGTGATTGCCACTTGCAGGAAAATGTCACGCCACCATCATCAGTGCCTATGTTCCCACCATGATGAACCCTGATGAGGTCAAAGAAAAATTTTATGAAGACCTGGAGACTCTTATCATCAATGTACCAAAAGAGGACAAGTTTATAATTCTGGGTGACTTTAATGCTAGAGTAGGTTCAGACTACCAGAATTGGAAGGAAGTCACTGGGAGGAATGGAATTGGAAACAGCAACAGCAATGGTCACTTACTACTGAAGACTTGTGCATCTCATGGGTGTAGGGTGTGTTCAGGGAGGACTGGTACCTCTGGTGGGATGGCTGCCAAGTCCTTTTCAGAGCTGATTTCCACCTTTGGTGTCCACTTGTTCCACCCAACTCTCACAGGCTCCAAGAACCTGTGGCATGCGCAGTGGCCACACCTCGGTAATCTGTTTTGGCAGATGGGCTGAACCAGGTTGAGGGTAACCAAAGGGTCTCAAACCCATTGGTGAATTAGGGGGGTGTCTACCCCAAGCATGTGAAGACTTCCCCTGGTGGAATGGGCGGATAAGAACAATTTCTTCCAATGGCCATGAAGGCAGCTGAAGCAGGCGCCGTGGAGCACTTAGAGTTTGATCAGACATTGAAGACACCAAGGTCATCCACTGTAAGCTTACAGAACACACTCAGAGAAAAATATTTACAATAAAAATTTTCAAAGGTTGGTATAGCTGTGTTCCCCAAAATGATATTTTGTCTATTATCAGTTTGTTTTTCCTCCTGATATGCAACCCCTCAATAATATTTTGTCTACCACCAGCTTTTTCTCTCAGATAACAAGTTTCCTGCACCCCAAATAATATTTTGCCCTGCCCCCTAACATGCAAATCAGCCAGTTCCAGGGAAGCCACCCAAAATCAGAGTGTAAGGGGGCCTGAATTAGGCCTTCTCAGAAGGGTACTTTGGAGCACACCCTCCCTTCCAGCGCAAACACAACTTCCTGCTGGAGCACCACTCCCTTCCTTCAGAATGGACACATGTCTCTCTGCTCGGTGCTCCCTAATGTAGTAATGCTGCTCTTACATGAGTTATATCCTGTGTTAGTATGTATGTCTGAGTTGTATGTCCGGTCCCCTTTCCTCTTTCTTCTACCCTCTCTTCCTCATTATTTACAATAAAGCTTTGCATTGATCTGATTCCTACTCTTTTATATATTTTCAGTGCCTGAACTCATTAAAGGCTTCTTTTGTCCACTATCTCTGGCTGGCCCGTGAGCCTTTCCTGAGACATGAACTGGGTGCCCAGACAAGGACTTAACCTCTTGACAGTTATGCCTACACTTGGGGAGTAGGACACTGTGAGCTCAGTTGTAGAAAGCAAGGGTCAATAGAGGAACCCTATATCTTCCCAGGAGGGACTCCCTAATGCCAGAGGACTGTCACAAAACAATGTGCAATTAGTACCATTCTACTCTATGCCAGGTTCTATTCTGGGCAGTGGGAATACAAAGACAAAGGCAAAAACAACAACAGCGCACGCGCACACACACACACACACACTCACTCACTCAAAGAAGCTACAAAAGTAATAAAAAATACTTTCAAGAGGGAGCGAATGATAACACCTTGAATGATTGGGAAAGGAATGCTATAGCATCTGTGTTGATCCTTGAAAGAAGCTAGGGAGGCTAAAATTCAAATCCCTAGAACAGGGATTACAACATTATACTGTTTGTTGCACTATGAAATTAATAATAACTCACCTTAAATTTTTTGAGGTCAATAGTTTGGAGAGTTTTCCCCACACTTTATAGATTCAGAAAATGGTGTTTGGAAAAGTTAAATGACTTGCCCAAAGTCACATGGTCACTAAGTGGCAGAACTAGATAAGAGTCAGGTATTCAAATCCATTGCTAATTTCACTCTACCATGATACTGTATTATCTTCTATGTTATAGTAGGAGGGGGTAAGGGGAAGAAAAAGCAAAGTCAACATATTAATCTCTACAACACCAAACTCAAGCCTCAGTGCTTATGATTTCGGTCTCTTTATATCATTAGAATTTTCTCATAACAGTAAATAGTCATCCATTATAAATCATTAGAATTTTAATTTTAAAAATTAGTGTGAGAGCCTGAGTTGGGGAGGGATATTAATCTGAGTATTTGGTATTAAGATGAATACAGCCCCGTAGGAAACTTCCTAATGGAAATGTCACCGATAGTAATTACCCCTTTCCAGCCAGGCAACTCTTTGATTTCCCTCCAGCATTCAGAGAGCAGCCGGCCTGACAGACACCGGGAAATAAGAAGGGTGATTCAGAAAACTATGGAGTCCAGCAAGCTGGCTGGGGAATTGGAAGACAGCAGTCTAGTTCTATATTTGCATTATCTGAGGGACTAGTTGGTTATGTTTTAGATCTGTTAAATAGAAACCCCATGGGGCAAATGGCTGTTCAAAAGTAAGAGTGAGTAGAAGAAGCAAGATGATAATAAAATATGAGTAACTGGTCCAGTCATAATTGGATATTTGCTCCAGGAAGTAAACTACCTAGGGCAATCTTACTCACCGATGATAAATTTGACTTTAGGTGACAGAACCTTTCCCCCACCATCTTGTAAAGAAAATGAGCAGATGAGGGGGTAGGGAACCAATCATGATGGAGGAGGACATAAGAAGGACTTAGTTCACTTTCCTTTATGCAGCATGAGGGTGTTCAAGACCATGACCATAATACAAAAGTTTAAATTAAGACCTTGTTTGTACTGGAGCTGAGTGCAAAATTATATAATTATATACATACACACATATACATACACATACATACATATATACACATATGTGTATATATAGATGTACCCATACAGATACATATACACACATCCATATATTCTTTAAGAACCAGGGATATAAATGTTATTTTTGATCCTGTTCCTACTATCCAGGCTATCTCCAAATGTAAAGCCATTAGCTTCAATGTGATATGATGGAAAAATCACTGAGTCAGGAGATAGAGGTTCTAGGCCTGACTCAGCTCCTAACCAGAGGCGTGACCTTGAGCAAACCACTGAACTTAACTGGGACTTAGTTTGCTCAACCGCAAAATGAGGGGGTTGGATAAGATTTTTTCCAAGGTCACTTCTACCTCTAAAGTTGGAAGGGGATGGTAGAAATGGGTTCTAGCCTCAGCTTTCATCACCTTAGCATTGTGTTTTCATCCTGGTTTGGTTCTTCCAAACTTAATGCAGCTTAGTGGCTCAGCAGATAGATTGCTGGGCCTGGAGACAGGAAGAGCTGAGTTCAAATATGGCCTCAGATGCTTACTAGCTATGTGACTTGGAGCAAGTCACTTAACCTCTGTTTGCCTCAGTTTTCTCAACTGTAAAATGGAATAGTAATATCATCTACCTCCCACGGTCATTTTAAGGATCAAATGGGATGATATTTATAAAGTACTAAGCACAGTGCCTGGTACATAGTAGGTACTTAATAAATACTTGTTTCCCACTCGCCCTCCATGAGGCAAAATGACCAATAATTCCTAATACTTGCATAATCCTGTTTCTTTTTCTTCTTGCTTGTCTTGATATTGAAACTCTTCAGTGCTATAACACCTCCGTCAGCTTACAGATCTCATGCATCCATTGCTACCTCCCCCCCAATAAAAACATGATATTGCTTTCTACTCAGAAAGAACGGATCAAATTGGTTTATAAAATTAAAGGGCTAGAGTTTATTTTAGGGTCCCTTCTAGAGTTAACATTTTATGATTTTATGAAGGAAAGGAAGAAAAGGGACTTAGAGTTGTTTGCTTTTTCAGTGGAAAAGAGCACACCTATCTAACAACTTAAAGAAGTTCATGGATGTAGAAGTTAGAGACCTTCTAGTACAACATCTTTCACTTTGCACATGAAAAAAACCGAGACCCAAGGAAGTAAAGGGACTTGCAGGATTTGAACTCAGGTCCTTTGATTCCCAAAGCATCCTTTTCCTCACTGGACCATTGTACCTAACCATATTAAAGACGATATTGATTGATGTGGAGACAAATATCCAGATATGTGCATTTATACTTCAATGCATCTGTGAGATCATCATCAATGTAGATACTCCTGCAAATGTGTAGATTGTAACACATCTACATTTAATCCATGTCCACCTTTTGCCCATGTCTTCCCATGAATACTCTATGGGAATGCCAACCAGTGTGCTGGGGGCTTTGACTAGAGTTCCTGTATTATATATAGGCACTGATGCAGCAGAGAGACTGTCCATTTCACTCTTTCATTCTTCATACTTGACACTTCCTTTCTGGTCATCTATTTAATGGTAGCAGTTATTTTACTTTTTGTGTATAATTTGGTATTGGTATGCCCACCATATACTTCTCTATTGTCTATGCTGTCTCTATTGTCATTTGTGTGACCTATAAATTTGAATCCTCAGAGACTGTGGTATTTCATGACTCTCAGTCATATAGCATCTCCAGAAGAATCAATGTTGGGTTTTGTTTCAAGGAAAAACTTGAAGCTATGAAAGCATTGAACAATTTTCCAAATGTAATCAGGCCATTCTCTCACTCTCACTTATTCAATTTTGAGCTCAGCATTGATTGTCCAAGAGACACACACTGTATGTCATACATACAGATATTCTTAATCTGCTTGTTCTTTCTCCATATGGATAGTTAGGCCAAAATAATTTGGGTGATTTTACTTTTTTAGGAGATTTTACTTATTTAGGAGATCATAAAACAATGCTAAACTAGAGGGAATAAAAATGAGAAGCTAAGATGTGCAATTAAAACAGCTCCTTCTCGAGCTGTTTGAGCAAACTATTGATGCCTAAAGTGGGAAATGGATAAAGGAATATATAATAACATAGACTATCATCATAAGGAAATTTAATTAGTTTAAGATAGATGAACAGTAATGAGGATGTAACAGGCTGGAAACTGGCTTATCCAGCAAATCCTTGATCTCCTTGCCAAGTGAAGTTGAGATAAATTCTAGTTTAAAACATAGATTAATTTGCAAAAGGGGGAAGATTACAGGTAGTAATCAAAGTTTCAGAGAGCTAGATAAGGAATTCAAGTAAGGCAGATCATCCATCCCAAGAGTACTTAAAAATGAAATGGCAATTAGAACAAGCAACAGGCAAAAATGAGAAAGATCTACAAATATTTGTGCAACAAACTATTTTTAAAAAATCATTTAGAGTGGAGCCCCAACATTTAAACTCTGTCACAGTCCTTGATCATAGGATCATAGATTTAGAGCTGGAAGAAACCTTAGAAGCCATCAATTCTATCCCTCTCATTTTACAGATGAATAACCTGTGGTGCAGAGAGGTCAGTTAAGAGATTTACCCAGAATCACTCACACAGCTAGTAAGTGTCTTTCAAGTGTTGTGCATTTAGGAAAAAACTGTCATTATTATAAAAAAGTACCTGGATGAATAATTAGAAGAGAATTGGTAGGATGTCTGTGGACACATAGATACAAACGATGTCAGTGTGTCCTTATATATTATTATTTATGTATATTTTATCTTTCTATCTATGTATATGTGTATATTTACATGTATATTTAGGATTGAAACCTGATTTAATTGGTATAGAAAACAATCAGATGGGGAAATTCCCTTTGCTAATTCAAGTTGGCACCTTTTTTGCAACTTCTAGTCTTAAGAGAGTTGTCTAGGACACTGAGAGGTTAAGGGACCTGCCGAGGGTCACACAGCCAGTGTGTGTCAGAGGTAGGACTTGAATTCAGTTGCTCCTCGCTCTGAGGCCAGATCTCTGTACACTCGGTGATACTGCCTCAGTGTGCGTATATATTGTGTCTGTGTATACCCATACACACATATACATATTTATCTATCTCTATTTAATAATTAACACTTATATAGTGCTTTAAGGTTTGCAAAGCACTTTATATGTGTGTATACACACACACACATATATATATGTATACATGTATATATATAAAATCTCATTTCATCCTCATAACCACACTGTGAATTAGTTGCTATTATTATCCCTATTTTACTAATAAGGAAACTGAGTCAGAAAGAGATTAAACAGCTTACCTAGGGCTACACAGGTAGTATGTGGAATTTGAACTCATATCTTCTTGATTCCAAGTCCAATGCTCTGTCAACTACATCAAGCTTTCTCTCTGTGTGTATACACACACACACACATATATATATACATGTATGTTTGTATATGTACACATATGAGAGAGAGAGACAGATGGAGAAAGAGAGACAGACAGAGACACACACACACAAATACACACACACACAGAGAAAGCACAAGATAGATTTTTGTGGGTGACTTGTGGAACCAATCTCATTATTTTGTAGTCACACATATCCTAATATAAGCATACCTCAAGAGATGGCAGATATACTTGAGTACAGCATGTTTCTCTCCAGTTCTGCTGTTCTGATATTTTCCTCTTGTATTAAAAACACAGATTTCAAATAGAAAGAAAAGAAAAAGAAAGACAAAGAATTTGAAGATGAAGACGATGAAAATGTTAGGGAGTGGAGGAGAGGAGAAAAATAGTATCTACCATACAAAAAACTGGACTAACAATCTGTTTTATTTTGCTGGTAGATTTTCACAGTCGTTTGGAGTTGTTTTTCCAGAGATCAGAGACAGTAGGAATATTCTCTAGGATCTATGAAGGTTCTGACTTGGGGGTAATTCAAAGGTTTGCTTTCGTAGCCTCAGTACTCTTCACATATAAATGAAATGGTAGATATTTTTAAAGCAACTAAATAATGCATGGATTGATGGGATGAGGAAAGTATTGCTAAAAATCACATCAAAAGGCATACTGTATCACATTGCTTGGTTCTCAGAACTGTTCCATTAGTGCACCTTTAACATGTAATATTTCCCAATTAAATGTGTTGGTAAGAATTATTCATGTTAATAATTAAAAAGCTTCCCCAGCTCCCTGAAGAGCGTTACCATGGAGGCTCAGCCCCACCACTGGGAATACTCACAGCATGCTAATGTACAGGATGAGATGACACTTGAATGTTAGTGTTGCTGAGGTAGCGGAGTCCCTCTGTAAGTGCCTAACACCAGAAACTCTCCAAGATGTGGAAGGAAATTGGGATATATGTTAGATCGGGTCTTAGTGTATCTGTGTAGAACAGGCACTAATATGGTGGCTTGGTTTCTTGGCTGTAACTGTGATTGTATGTGAAAGTTCATTAAGCACCTCCAGTCTATGTCCATGTTTACCCTGATCTTTCCCTCTTCAAATATTTTCCCATTTTATTGTATCCTAGTTATTCACCCTTTCCCACTGACTTTAAATTGTAAATTCCAACCTTCCTCACACCATAAGTAGTTCAAAGATCAATTATTTAGTAAGTGTGGGAAATCTGTCCATCAATCAAAATCCTGATGGATCTGCAACCCATCTATAACTTATTGTTGTGTCTTGTGGAGTGATGTGAGGTTCATAGAGGTTAAGAGGGTTTAAGTGATATGCCTAAAGATACATGGCTAAGCAGCAGAGATGGGATTTAAACTCAGGTCTAATTGAATCCATCCAAGTCCAGCATTCTATATTCTCTGACTACCTTCTTCTAATGTAGAATTTCTCAGTCTTTTTTTGTGTCATGGATCCCTTTGACATGCCTTTGACAAGGCAAGAGGCCTCGAACCTGTTCTCAGATAAGTTGAGAAAAAGTTCATAATTTAAAGAATGCTACATTTAAGTTAGAGGCTAGTAAAAATAAAGTGTAATATTTTTTTCTATCCAAGTTCCCATATTTCTTGAAATATATCCACAGGTCCTTTAAGTGTTTGTAGACTGCAGATTAAGAACTCCTTTACAATTTGGAGCTATGCCCAAGGGGCTATAAAACTGTATATACCCTTTGATGCAGCAATACCACTTCTAGGTCTGTATCCCAAAGAGATCATAAAAAAGAGAAAAGGACCTACAAATACGAAAATATTTATAGCAGCTCTTTTAGTTGTGGCAAAGAATTGGAAATTGAGGGGATGTCCATCAATTGGGGAATGGCTGAACAGGTTGTGGTATATGAATGTAATGGAATACTATTGTGCTATAAGAAATGACAAAGAAATCAATTTCAGAAAACCCTGGAAAAACTTATATGAACTGATGCTGAGTGAAATGAGCAGAACCAGGAGAACACTCTACACAGTAAAAGTAACATTATGTGATGATCAACTATGATAGACTTAGCTCTTCTCAGCAATGCAATGATCTAAGACAATCCCAAAAGATTCATGATGGAAAATGCTATCAACATCCAGAGGAAGAATTTCGGAGTTTGAATGCAGATTGAAACATACTATTTTTACTTTTTTCCTTTCTTGTAGTTTCCCCTTTTTGCTCTGATTCTTCTTTCACAACACAACTAATATGGAAATATGTTTAATATGATTGTACATGTATAATATATACATGTAGCATGTATAACATATAATTTTTATGCTTGCCATCTGGGAGAGGGGAGGGAAGGAGAAAAAATTTGGAATTCAAAATCTTATAAAAGTGAACGTTGAAAACTATCTTTACATGCAATTGGAAAAAATAAAATACTATTAAGTGGAGGGGGAAAAATTCCTGCTCTAATACCAAGTGCATAATAGAGACATAACAAATGTTTATTGAATTGAAATAAACTCTGGGGTTATTCTGGGCTCAGCCTGATTCTGGTCGTTCTGATATTTCAGGCTTGGGACTGGAACAAAATGAGATACTCATACATAATCTAACATTTAACAAGTAGGTTTACATGGCACTAGTGGAAAGGACATTCAGCAAGGATACAGTACTGTTTCGAATGGGTGGAGCTCCCTTCCCTCCTTATTTGCCATCATGGGACACCTTGTTAGCAGGGTGTGTAAAGCTTAAGGAGCCCCTAACTCCCTGTGAACTGAGCTTTTAGATTTAGCTGACTAGGAATTTACGCCAACAGTTAGAGTCAATCCCCTTGACCAACTAGAGCTGGATGATGGTATTACTGATTTTTTTTGGAAAACCTAGCCTAACTTTCATGAGGTATTTATTACTCCTAGCACAAGGGTGATCGTAGACTCTCCAAATTTTTTAGAGCTGGAAAAGATGTCAGCAGCCATCTAATACAACCCATAAACAAAAAGGAATCCCCACTAAAATATTCTCAAGAAGTGGTCGTCTGAAAAGCACCAGTGAGAGAAAATCCATCACCTCCTGGGATACGCTATTTCACTTTGCGATAGCTTCAACTGTTAGGATGTTTTGCCTGATGCCAACCTGAATTTTATCTCTTGACAATTCCTCCTCCATTGCTTCTGCTTCTACCCTCTGGTGCCAAATGGAATCTTTAAATATTTGACTGTTTTAATTCAGCTATCATGTCCCCTCTTCCTCATAGAACATGTACTCAAGGCCCTTTGTCATCCTGATTGCCATCTCCCAGATGCTCTCTAGCTAATAAACTGAAGCTCCTTTTAAAAAAAAGAAGCTCCTTAAATTAGTGCAATGATTTTTAAAAAATATTTTGTTTTTTTCCCAATGACATGTAAAGACAATTTTTAGCATTCATTTAAAAAATTCTTTTGAGTTCCAAATTTTCTCCTTCCTTTCCTTCCCTCTCCCCTCTTTGACTCAGTAACAACTTGATATAGGTTACACATGTGCAATCATGCAAAAGACATTTCCATACTAGTCATGTTGTGAAAGAAGACACAGACCAAAAGAAAACACACATACACAGACACACACAAAATAAAGTGAGAAACAGCATGCTTCAGACTCCATCAGTTCTCTTTCTGGAGGCAGATAGCATTTTTTCATTATGAGTCCTTTGCAATTGTCTTGATTGACATGATTTTTATATCATGTCTAAAAACCAAAACCCTATGCGCTAGATTAATTTCAGTTCTTCCAAAGGCTAACATATAAAAACTTATGTGATGGGTACTTTTCAGAAACTGGGGGTGGTGTTGCAAAAGCAAACTACAAGAAAGTGCTCGCTAGACTATATTTTGAGGGCAGGGAACAAGCATGTTGAATTTGGTCTCTCCTGTGCAGAGGTGTCTGGTCCCTTGTAGTCTTCCTGTGGATATAAAACCTTATTTGAGATCTCTAATCTAATCATATGATGGTTATTCTTGTAAATCATCATCATCATCACCCAGACAGGGGTTCAATTCCCGCTCACACGTCAATTGCGTGACCTTGATCAAATCACTTATTGTTAAATAGATTCAGTTCAGATCTGTACAGCAGGGATAGTAATACCATTTACCTCTCACGGTTTTTGTGAAGGCCAAATGAAACAAAAAGCATTTTGCAAACCTAAAGTAACACATAAATATGAGATATTATTATGGATAATGATAACAAGCATGTAATTCAGTGTCTTCCAAAAGTCTTGGTGTAGCTTGAAGGTTTTAAAGCTCGAAGTTTCAAGCTTTTAAGGGTTAAAACTGCACCAAGACTTTTGGGACACCTTCTAAAAAGAGGTGGAAGACATGGTCACTGGCTACTAATGGCGCTTATACTTTAGTACTACTATAAATACAATGATCATGTGTCAGAATCAGTAGGTTGATATCCCAATACTTCAGTGGGTCTGAGAACTCACAGATAAAGATATTTCTCTAAAAATGCATTTCACAAGTCATCTATTCTGTCTTATCTTGTGTGACCCTATCCTTCCATAAACTCACAAAGGGCCCAAACCACACATTAGGAGTCTCTCAAGTTGTCTTTACATTTTGGAAATATAACTGGAGAATGCAAGCTGTATTCACTATGTAACCAGCTCTCCTTTTCCCACTATCATACACTTTTTTGATAATGTCCTCTCCCCCTAATTCCTCATTTGCACTCTGGTGAAGGCTGCTTACTTTTTGCCCTTTGAGTACAATTCGACTTCAATTCTTTGGAGACTAGAGTATTCTTATGACTCACAGTCATACAAAAATCACTGAGAAAAATATTGGTGTTAAAATGTTAGGCCTTTATTTCAGGGAGAGGATTGGAATCATTGATAGAATATATCAGTAAGGAATTGGAAACTGAGGGGATACTCATCAATTGGGGCATCACTGTACAAGTTGTAGTATATGATTGTGATGGGATACTATTGTGCTCTAAGAAAAGATGAGGGGGATGGGTTCAGAAAAACCTGGGAAGACTTATATGAACTAAGCAAAGTAAACAGAACCAGGAAAACATTGTACATAATGCTGACAATACTGGAACGCCGATCGACTGTGAAACACTTACCTGCTCTGATCAGGACGACAATCCAAGACAATTCCAAAGCATCATTGACAAAAAATTCTTATCCACCTCCAGAAAGAGAACTGATGAACTCTGAACACAGATCAAAGCATATTTTTTTCCCCTTCTTTTTCTTTTTTTTCCAGTGTGGCTAATATGGAAATTTGTTTTACAAAACTTCACGTGTATAATTGGTTACTTGACTCTCAGTGGGTGGGGGAGGAGCTGGAGAGAGGGAGAGAATTTGGAAATCAAAATAAAATGAATGAATGCTAAAAAAAGAACATAGGAATAACAATAAAAATGAAATGATGATACTTTGACTTATATAATCCTTTATATTTTTCAAGGTGTTTTCTATGAAGCGGCTGAAGTTCAGAGGGAATCCCTGTAAGACATTCTTGGAAAGTGGTCGTTAAGTCTGAATTCAAAGATTTTTATGAATGGATATCTGCTACTTCTTAGGCATCTCCTTCCACTTTTGAATAGCTTTGATTGTTGAAAAGTTATGACTCACACTAAGCCTAAATTACGTTTTTGCAGATTGAATGCAATGCTCCAACTTCTACCCTTTGGAGCCAAGTTGAATGAGTCTAATTCCTCTTTCACACAATGGTTCTTCAAATATTTCAAGATAGTTGTCATGCCCTCCCCAAATCTCTAATTCTTTAGCCTAAACACCTTAATTTCTTTCAATCAATTCTCAATAGGGCCTCATAATCTTGAGGTACTTCATTTTCCTTGAAAGACCTATTAATATGGAAATGTTTGGCGTGACAAAGTTTTATTGTTTTTTTTAATTTAGTATTTTATTTTTCCTCTACCTCTCTTACTTGCTTTTCAAAATCCTTTTTTTAGTTCTTCCATGGCCTGAGGCCAATTCGTATTGTTCTTGGAGGCTGTGGGTGTAGGAGTTTTGACTTTGTTATCTTCTTCTGAGTGTGTATTTTGATCTTCCTTGTCACCATAGTAACTTTCTATGGTCAGAATTTTTTTCTGTCGTTTACTCATTTTTCCAGCCAATTCTTGACTTTTAACTCTTTGCTAAGGTGGGGCTCTGTTTCCAGGCTGGAGGGTGCACTCTCTCAAGCTTTAGGGGTTTTGTGAAGCTGTTTGCAGAGATACTTCCAGGGATCTATATGTTTTCAATTCTTCCAAAGTAGTATGATCTGAGGAGAGGTGTGTTTACTACTCTCCTGGCCTGTGCTCTAGTTGGTGAGTGACCACAAACACTCTTCTGTGACGAGGGTTTCTGCTCCACTGAGGCCTCAAGCTCTGGTGTGCTAGTGCTTCTCCTCACCCTGGGACTGCCATCCAGAGCCATGATCTGGATCCAAGTATGGGCAAAGCAACACAGTCCTGCCTCAGTGCTAATCACCTTCTGACCAGCTGTTTGATCCCTAGGTTCCAAAGGCCTGCTCCTGGTTTTCTGGGGCCCGGTCTGAGCCTGCTCAGCCTGGGCTGGACTGTGCTCTACTCTCACCCAGGTGCAACAAACATCTCCTGCCAAACTTCTAAGTTGTCTTTGTTTGGAAAATTATTTTGCCCTGTCCTTTTGTAGCTTCTGCCACACCAGGGATTGTTTTATGGCATTATTTAAAGGCGTACAGAGAGGTTTTGAGGAGAGCTCAGGTGAGTTGCTGCCTTTTCTCCTCCAGTTTGGCTCTACCCCAGATTGGTTTTATTTTTAAAGGAGTGAAGGTCACACTAAATCTTAATGAAAGAAATCTCTCCTAGCAGTGTCCCAGTAGCAGTGATTATGATAAGAATATCTCACTTTTATATAGTGCTTTAAAGTTTATAAAGCATTTTCTAATAACAGCTCTGTTGATGATGCTATAACTTTGTGAACAGTGAAGCCCCCCAATATTTTTTGCCTGCCTAGGATATGATCTTATGGATATTTGTAGATATATATGTAACCTTATGACAATGATAAACCTTTGGCACAAGGGTCTATGCTACTGAATCTTTCCTGACATGCCACATATTTCCTCCTCACTCATTCTACATTCCAGCCAAACTGGTTTGCTTGAAGTTTGCCCCCAGAACATGATATTTCTTCTCCTTTTTCTATGTCTTTATACAAACTGTGCCCCACGCCTTGAATACCTACCCTTCTTTCCTTCACCATTTGGAATTCCTACCTTTCAAGAGACAGAGTGGATAGAGTGCCAGGTCTAAGAGTCAGGAAAACTCATCTTCATGAGTCCAAATCTGACCTCAGACATTTACTAGCTGTGTGACCTTGGGCAAGTCACTTAACCCTATTTGCCTCAGTTTCATAATCTGTAAAATGAGCTGGAGAAGGAAATGACAAACCAAATCAGTATCTGCAAAAAAAACCAAAACAAAACCTAAACCCAAATGTGGTGATGAAGAGTTGGACATGACTGAAAAATGACTGAACAACAGTTTCTTTTGAAATTATGTAAAACATTTCCATTTTAGTCATTTTGTATAAGAAGACTTGAATAAAAGGAAAAAATGAAAGTGAAAAATAGCACGCCTCAGTCTGTTTTCAAACAATATCAGTTCTTCCTCTGAAGGTGGATAGCATGCTTCATCATTAGTCCTTTGGGATTGTTTTGGATCATTGTATTGCTGAGAATAACTAAGTCATTCACAGTTCTTCATTGAACAACATTGTTACTATGTACAGCATTCTCCTGGATCTGTTCACTATACTATGCCTCAGTTTATGTCTTTCCAAATTTTTCTGAAATCAACCTACTTGTCATTTCTTATAGCATAATAATATTCCATTAGAATAATATACCACAAATTGTTTTTCCATTCCCCAAGTGATGGGCATCTTTTTGATGTCCAATTCTTAGTTACAACAAAAAGAGCTGCTATAAATATTTTATACGAATAGGTCCTTTTCCTTTTTTTTGATGTCTTTGAGATATGGACCTAGCAGTGGTATTGCTGGATCAAAGAGTATGCACAGTTTTGTAGCTCTTTGGGCATACTTCCAAATAGCTCTCCAGAATGGTTGGATCAGTTCACAACTCCTCCAGCAGTGCATTAGTGTCCCAGTTTTCCCACATCCCATCCAATATCAAGCATTTTCCTTTTTTGTCATTTAGCCAATATGATAGGTGTGAGGTGGTACCTCAGAGAACAAAGCATCTTTCAAGACTCAACTAGTGCTGCTGACAGAAGACCTTTCTGGAACTATCCAGTTGTTAGCAATCACTTTCCCATTCTCAAATTATTTTATATTTTCTTATGCATATGTGTTATTTTCCCATTGTGACACTGAACATGGCAGTTTAGGGATGGATTTTGGCCAAGAGGTTTTATAATCAGTTCACCATGGGTTTCTAGATTAGGGATCTGGTTTCTGTCTCTATTGCTATCTCCCTTTTGAGAAGTAGTTTCTTGCCTGCTATTGGGTATGAGTAGAGATAGAAAGGCTAACACAAACAGAGTTCATAATCCTCAGGCTCCACTTACCCATATGATCTATGGATCTATGACTGGATTCTCAGCTCACACATACCAGGATTGATCTTGGGGGTGGCCCTAAAAGACCAATATTTTTGTTTGACTCATCATGCTTCTGCCCCATTTAAACATAAGCACTCAAGTAACAATGGTATCTGAGAGAGGACAACTTTTTTCTCACCCAATGGAAAATGCATAAGATGCAACAGACTTATAGCAGTGAATAAACAAATATAGAAAATGCATAAAGAAATGCTAGCTAGCCCATAAACAATAGCCTTGAGCCAGGCTAGCTATTCTAGGGGTCTACAAGTTGAGGTAGAACTCAGGGTCCAACCCAGAAGTCCAACTGGAACTTCATAGGCCATTTAGTCCAACCCATAGCTGAACATGAATCTTTTCTATGATATCCCTAAAAAGCAGCCATCTCATCTTTTCTTGAAGTGCAGTGAGAGAGAATTCACTGCCTCCGAAGACAGATCACTCCACTCTTGTGTAGCTCTAATTGTTAGGAAGTTTTCCCCTACATCAAGATGAATTTGGCTTCTCTGCAGTTTCTACCCTTTGTTCTTGGTTCTGCCTTGTGGGGGCCATGCAAGATGAGTCTTCCCTAAAGACTTATTCCCTATTTGTCTAGAGGCTGCTAAGGCACTCACTCCAGTTGTCTTCCAATTTTCTCTCATTAGAGAATGAACTAGAAGTGAAATTACCTGAGGCTTTTGGTGACAGGAATCACTAGTCATCACTCTCATACAAAATGAATGGGGTATTATCCAAAACTGAGGGTCTGCCTTCTAATCTCCAAAATCATTTAGAGAGAAGGTTGGTCAGGAGTTGAAGTCCTTGATTTAGTTAAGAAGATAAATAAATATATGTGTGTATGAATATGTATGTGTGTATATACATATATATATACATTTATACACACATATACATGTGTGTATTTACATATACACCCATTTGAACACACATACACACATGTCTATGTATGGTGTGCTTGCGTTGATAAGGAGGGGACAAAAAATGAGAGAATTCCTCACTAGAGATCTATTTATTTTGTGATTAGAATTAAGACACTTTCTAAATTTTGTGCATAGCCTTATATGATGGGGATGTTCACTTCACATTTGAACAAATAGTGCCAGTAGCCGTAATCATTAATCCTGGGTCTGATACTCAGAGGAAGAAATAAAAGGATGATGGGAAAGACAGAAGCTAGGCAACAGAATACTTTGTATTTGCCTAGTAGTAATGGGACCTTTCAGGTAACATTTAAACAAAATGCTAGTGTTGCAGAGAGTTTTCCTCACGTTAGGACAAGGCCAAGAGCAGGATTTCCTTAATTATATGAGGTGTGATTATAAAGAGACAAAAGGAGCATATTTCTTTTTTCTTTGCTTTTTGGCAGGGCAATTGGGGTTAAATGACTTGCCCAAGGTCACATGGCTAGTACACATGTCAAGTGTCTGAGGCTGGATTTGAACGCAGGTCCTCCTGACTCCAGGGCTGGTGCTCTACTAACTGCACCACCTAGCTGCCCCAGAAGGAACATATTTTTATGGAATCAATATCATTACTTTGGTCACAACTCAATCAGTGCTGTGAAAATGTATTCTGAAATGATTTTGAGTTTTGCAGCTAAGTTAGAAATGTGATTCTTTTAAGAAAACTAAGGACACTTCATAAAATTCTATTTTTGCTTATTGATTTTAATTTGTAAAATTGAACTGTTTGTGATGAATCCTACAAAGCAAAAATATTTTATAGCATTACTTATAAAAGAAATGAGATCCTAATCCTAAATTCACCTTCGACTCTAACCCTAATCCTAACTGTATTATATAATGTAGTAGAAAAAAGTTATACATTTTAGAGGATGACAGTGCAGTTTGGAGGTGAGCAATATGAAAAAAGAGCTCAATTTAATATAGTACCTTACTTATATAGTACTTTATTATATCGTAGCTTACCAAATACTTCACCTCTGCTATCTTAAGAGACTGTGTGGGGCAGTATCTAGTGAGATGTCCTTGGAGCTAGGAAGATCTGGGTTCAAGTCCTTCTTATACTGACTGTGTGATCCCTTAACACCTCATTTCTCTAGAGACAATTTCCTATAAGTTGCAGAGAAGATGTCAGCTTTTATTAGTAGGAGGTATTTTTTGTTTTTGTTTTTTTGTTCTGGTCGTTTCTTACATGAGTGAAATCCAAGGTCCAGACCTCATTTTCCCCTACTCCCACCCTACCCTAGTATTTTAGTTTGATCCCCTCAGTTTCCACATATATAAAATGAGATATTTCAATTCACTCAATTCAATAAATATTAATTGCCTACCATGTGTAAGGTGCTAGGGTACGAAGACAAAACATTAACTTTCTTTTTGATTGAAGGAGCTTATATTGTACTGAAGGATTCCATATATGCACAAATAGATAAATATACAAGATAATTAGAGGAAGGAGAGACCATTAACAACTAAGACAGGGGTGAAGAACTGCGACCTTGAGGCCACATGTGGCCTTCTAGGTCCTCGGGTGCAGTCTTTTGACTGAATCCAAGTTTTACAGAACAAATCCTTTTATTAGGGGGATTTGTTCTGTAAAGTTTGGATTCAGTCAAAGGGCTGAACTTGAGGACCTAGAGGGTCACATGTGGCCTTGAGGCTGTAGGTTCCCCACCTCTAGACTAGGAGGGTTAGGAAATGTTCCCCATAAGAGGTGACATACGAAGGCCGGGGTAGGGGATGGGAGTGGCAAAGAATTGTAAGAGTTAGAGATGAAGAGGCAGGCCTTTCCCAAGCACAGGAGACAGCTTAGGCATAGGCACAGAGATGAGAGAGAGCATGTTGCCTTCAGGTTTTACCTGGAAAATAAAGTGTGTGAAGGGCAATAAAATGAATAGATCTGGAAAGGTACATAAGAGCCGAATTAGGTCAGACCAGAGGGCTTGTAGCAACCCTTTCAGATCTCTGGTGATTCTAGGTAGGTGGAAGTGAGGCAACTCAGTGGCACAGTAGGTAGAGTGACAGGCCTGGAGTTAGGAAGACCTGAGTTAAAATCTAGCCTCAGACCTTACTATTTGTATGACCTTGGGCAAGTTGCTTAACCCTGTTTGCCTCAGTTTCCTCATCTGTAAAATGAGCTAGAGAAGGAAATGACAAACTAGTCTAATATCTTTGCCAAGAAAACCCCAAATGGGGTCAGATGAGTCTTCTTGACTCTAGGCCTGGCACTCAACCTATTGGGCCACCTAGCCGCTATGTTCCCTGGTCAGACAGTCTCAAACTTTTAAGGGTTTCTGGGTTGAGAAAGAAGACAGGGAAGTGGATAGTAGATAAAGTTTTGTTGGATTTTTTTTTAAAAGAAGCATAGCAGTTTGGCTTTGGTGGTCTGGGATTTTCCCTTTTAGGATCACCAGATCATGGATCTAGAGCTGGAAGGGATCTCAAAGTTCATTTAGTCAGTCATTCATTCAGTAACCTGATATGTAAGTTCCTACTATGTGCCAGGCACTATGCTAAGCACTGGGGATACAAAAAAGGCAAAAATGCAGTACCTGCTCTCAAGGAGCTCACAGTCACTCTTATTTTTCCATTTAGGGAACTGAGGCCTGCGGAGGACAAGAGACTTGACCAAAATTCCATAGAAAATCATGTTCTTCGTGGCAGTAATTTGTGTGGTCCCAGCCACAGGCCCTCTGGGAAGATAATCATCAAGGATTTATTTAGTGCTTGTGCTCAACACTGTACTAAGCACTGGGGACACAAAGAAGGGCATTTGTGGTGTTTCTATTTCCCTCGAGGTCTTGGGTGGTTCACTACAGGGGCCCTGGCTATTTGGGAGCCAGGATATAGAATACATCCAAGGGGGCATTTAAGTAGCAATGATGAACCTGGCAGATTGGACCTCAAAGCCTCACAGTTCATTCTTCACAACGAAACTCAATCCCCCATCATTGGGGAAAAGTGGACCTGTTTTCAATTCAGCAAGCATTTATTAAGCACCTGCTATGCATAAGCTATTATGTTAGGTGCTGAGAGTAGGTAAGGTTAATGGAATATAAGATTTTCCCTGTCCATTAATAGGCCTATGTGACCACATGTGTCCCCTTTTTTTCCTGGAACAGGGGCTGTGTTCCCAGGTCTGAAGGTACACAGGTATTTCAACCATGGATGTCTTGCTGCTTTGAGCTCTGGCCCAGCTCATAGATGTGGTACATCCTGAGTCACAGAGAGCCCACTGGGGGAGGAACTTGCCTAAAGGGAAGCTTGCTTAGGGGAAGCTTGCTTGCAGAAAGGCTTTCACACCTTTTGATTCTAAGCTAATGAGGCACTGAATCTCATGCTGTGATGCCTTCTGTCTCTGAGCCTATTAGCTGGAAGTATCTATATCCATATCCATATCCATATCCATATCCATATCTATATCTATATCTATATCTATATCTATATCTATATCTATATCTATATCTATATCTATATCTATATCTATATCTATATCTATATCTATATCTATATCTATGTCTATGTCTATATCTATGTCTATGTCTATGTCTATATCCATATATTCTGAGGTGAGATTTTGCTTTGGGGATTTGTTCATGAGAAGGACCTTTAGATTCCCTGGACCAGACCCTGAGTAGCCATCTGTTAAGAGCCCCGTTCCTGCCCCCCCCCCCCCCCCGCCCTGCCTCAGATGTTGGTGCTTCCCTGATCTGGTGGTGTATGAAAGTGGTTGTATTACTTTGTTCAGACAGTTGGAGCTCTGTTGTTGATCTCTGTGCTAATTTCTCTACTTGTATTTTCTCTCTGATTGTATTTTCTCCACATTCAGGGTGTTTATCTTTCCCCTGAACTAGTGAATGAGATATATGTTTAATTAAAGTAAGATTGTTGACTCCTTTAAAGTTGCCTTTCCCTTGGAAAAGCAGATCAAAGAACTTGTGCTAGCAGGCCATCCTGGGCATGCCGGGTGTGCCAGGGTACTTGCTGTTACTAAATACAACAAACAAAACATCTGTTATCATCATGGAACACAGATTCTGCTGCGAGAAAATAACATGTATGCAGATAAACACAAGGTTATTATTTCTTTTTTTGAGGCGGGGAAGAGTACCATTGACTGGGGGATTGGGAAAGGCTTCATATAAGAAGTAGGTAACATCTGATCTTAGTCTTAAGGGGGATTCTGTATTCCAAAAGTTGCAAATGAATAGTGAAAGCATATCAGGAGTAGGGGATAGGCTGAGCAAAGACAAAAAGGTGGAGAGATGGGTAGGTATGTTTGGGAGCAACAGGGAAAGATTTGAAATACCACATAAGCGTTTATCCTCCCTGATCGAAGGAATGGGATAATCAGACCTTCGAAACAAATTTTCATGACAAATGATGATACTAAGTTGGAGTGTAAGTATCATCTCTATTTTATAAGTGAGGAAACAAGTTTGGAGAAGTTAAATTTCAAAATGTCAGGTGAAGTGTGTTTAATATTTTCTATATTTTACACTTTCTTTTGTTCCCCCTGTACCTGTGATTTCATTGGTATGAGGGAACTCTTGGTATGGAACTTCCCTTCCCTGATGCGGATTAGTAGCTCATTTGTAATTTATAGTCTCAGTGATTTGCCTGAGGTCACTAAGAGGTTAGGTTACCTGTCCATGGTCACACAGCTACCATGTGTCAGAGATAGGGCTTAAACACAGATCTTTCTGACTCTAAGGCCAATCCTTATCCCCTACACCATGCTGCTTTTCAGCTTAGTCCCTTAGGAATGTTAAAATAAATGGCATTTTAATCAAATCTCTGCACATTATGCATGTTTAATTTTGCTTTCAAAGAACAAACATAATGATTAAAATTGGCAGAGTCGGGAGAGATGTTAGAAGTCAAGCATTTTACAAGCAATAGGGATGTTTGATGATGATAAATATTGATGACACTTAATGATTAGATGATGGTACTTCGGTGAAGAGACTTGCTCAAGATCACATAGCTAATTAATAGTGGAGCCAGGACTAGAATTCTGGTCTCCTGAGGCCTAGTCCAATGCTCTTCACCCCATGTGTGAAATAGGACATTGTTTCCAGCCCCTGCACCAATTGAATACGTTGGTTAACAACTTGGTTTTGCTGGAAGTGAAGATCCAGCAAAGTTCTCACTTACCAGGATTATTTGAAGTGTAGCCTCTGTAATTTTTAGTTATTTCCAACTCCCTCAACTTTCAGACCTGCCAGAAGTAAACTTTATCTGCAGGCCCATGGAAAGGTTGTTTCAGAATTGCCAGAAGTGAAAGTACCAATTTGCAGAACCTCCAGCCTTGAGGCCACATGTGGCCTTCTAGGTTCTAGGGTGTTGCCTTTTGACTGAGTCCAAGTTTTACAGAACAAATTTTTTTATTAAAGAGATTTGTTCTGTGAAGTTTGGATTCAGTCAAAGGGCTGCACTTGAGAACCTAGAGGGCCACATGTGGCCGCAAGGCCACAGGTTCCCCACTCCTGTAAAATAGCCTGTGGTGAGCCAATGGGGGTGTCTGACATTCAGCATTAAGTTAGTATATCTTATTTTTAGTTTTTATTTTTATATTCTCTTCCCTGTTATCTATTGTTTCTTAGGTTAAGCCTCTGTAATTTTGTATCCCCTGTGTGTATATCCTTGTGTGAAAATGCATGACTCAGTTTCCTTAATTGTAAAACATGTGGGAAGTTAAGATGATCTGTAATATCCTTTCCAGTCCTGTTTAAATTATTCTGATTTCTTTTTTTTCTTTAGAGTTTTACAACATGATCCCTAATCTCTTTCCCCTCACTTTTTCCTTAGAGTTCAACTTGTATATGGCATATATAATCTTCTTTAGAAGAGATATTAATATTGACTCAGGGAAATTCCTCCTTTCCCTCTCATTATTCTGTTTCTGAAAACCAGAACATACATTTTAGTTTTATAGCAACAAATAAAGTTGAACTTAAGCTAAAATATGCTTTACATAAGTTAGTTGAATAAATTTCCCCAATTTTATCTGTTCCAATAACTTTCTGCTAGTTTCTCATTTGCTCATAAACCTCACACCTCTTCTAGATGCAAGAAAGCCCAATGCATGCAACAGGCAATCTATAGTTGGTGGGTTAAGTGCTAATAACTTCCTTTCTCTCACCACCAGCCTTTGAAAAGCACTCAATTTAATTCAATTAAATAAATATTGAGTACTTATTATTGCAAGGTATATGTTTGGTTCAGAGGGAGATAGCAAACTTGTGTCTCAAAAAACTTGTAATCTTAGATAAGATTACAGAATGTAACATTTAAGAATGATATCCATTCAACAAACACATAGTGAATTCATCAAACACATATTCAGAGCCATATGTGGGCATGTACAAAGTTTAGTGATTACTCTCAAGGAATTGACAATCTTGTAAAGGAAAAATATTGCTTGGTAGGTACATGAACGAGCTGAAAAAGTAGTATGTAAAGTTGGAAGGAGGATACTATTTTGTACTCTTTAAAACTATTAAGAGAATCAGTTGTAGAGCAAGTAGCATTTTGGTTGAGCTTTAGAGAATGGATAGGAATTCAATAGGTAAGGAAGGGAAAGGAAGGCAAACCTGGAATTGGGAACATGAACATAGACAGCAGGGCACATGGTGTATTCAGGGAACAGTTTACTTTGGTTAGAACATAGAATATGGAGGACAATAATTTAAGGTACAGATGAAAAGATAGACTGATGCCAAACAGTGGAGAGCCTTGAATTCTAGGCAAAGGTGTTTGAACTTTTTTTTAGTACACAATAGGAAGCAGAAAAGTAACACATGCAGATTATATTTGCAGTGTTGTGAACAATGGACTATGTAAAGAGAAAGGAAGCAAGAAGTTTCTTTAGGAGGCTAATGCAGTCATCTAAAAGTCTGATAATAAGGAATGTAAGAGTGTAAGAAAGAGTGGTGCTGGGATGATAGAAGTGGGAATGTAAAGGATGAGACTTGTGTGTGCAATGTTATAGATATGGAATTGGTAACTCACACATAATTGATCGCATATGAGAAATGAGAGGGAGGAAGAGTTGAAGATAACCTCAAAGTCCCAAACAGAAGAGAATGATTGAATGATGATGCTCTAGAATGAAACTTTGTAGGGGAGCCACCAGGAAGAATAGCAAAAGACTAAGAATCATAATTTCAGAAAGTATAGAGAACAAGATGAAATTTATATTGATGTAATTGTCAAGTGCTCAAAGGGAAGTCTCATTGCCTTCCTACAAGACAAGTCAAATGGACTTATGGACTCCATTCTCTAGTTTACTTGGTAGAATATTTGTTCTTAAAACAAAACAAGCAAACAAAATGAACCAGGAGGGCTTTGATGGAAAAATAAAGAAACATAATTTGAAAATGCAGTGAAGAATCTCAGTCCCCATCAGGAGGTGATGAGTGAAAGAATGTCACACAGGAGACAGGGAAGAAGAGGAAGGTAATTCTGAACATTGGGAACTAAAAGAAAGCTATGAGGCTCTTCCTGAGGACATGGAAGCTGGACACTCTGAAGAGGAAACAGTTAATTGTACTCTAAGAAATGATCGTGTGCAATCAAGTGACACCAGTAAGACCCAGAGAAAGGAAATGAGTAACAGAGGTTAGTAATTTCATTGGAAAAGCAGATGATATTTTCATCATTGCTGCCAATTGAAGATGAGAGTTTCAGATGAAAAGAGAAGACTGGGGAAGTGCATAGTGGTTAAGAAGATGGTATCTAAGAACTATGGAACCTTATTTTCTGGATGATGATTAAAATATAGGACAAATATACTGTAGTGAGAAGCGGTGTGCACATAACGAGAGCGGGCTAAAATATATTTGCCTAGTCTTTTAAATCTAACCCACAGGACTATAAACTGAAAAAGGAAGGAGGAAGAAGGAAACTGTTGACATATAGCCATAAGCTAGATACAATGTAGGAAGAAGAATGACAATAGAGAAAATTACAAATTTAAAGGAGAATGTTGTTTGACATTTTGTCCACTATGGTTGCCTAGTGCTCACATCCCTACTCTAGCAAAATATTAAAGTTCATACTAGGCTAAATAATGTGAAGAAATTCATCGAGAAACTATAGTACATGATTTCTTCCATGCCAGAAATTCACAAAAGTCAGCCAGAAGCCCATAGGAAATAGGAAATGAGGCCCTTCTAGTGCAGCGAGTGCCAATATGATCAGACACAAGGCATAGGTAGTCTCAGGGTTCTGTGTCTTGAGGCAGAAAACTAAAAAGCTACCCTGAGAAAGCTCCAGAGTGGTCAGAACACCCCAGGACCTTGAGAATCTTGGGCAGTGGCAGCAGTTAGTGATCAGCAACTGATGTGGTGCTCTGATATGGATAGCCCAGGCCCAGGAGCTCTGAGGTTCTCAACTGCTCTGAGGATTTGAAAAGGGTGAATAGAAGGGAGGGTAAAGAGAAGAATGCACTAGTGTAGAAAGGAGGAATAGAGGGTTAAAACTTGACATTTGTTATAACTGTGATGCAGGAAAAGAATATACAAGCATGGAAGAAGGTATGGAGGGAATGGACATCGGAATACACACACAAACACTCAGAGTTTGGTTTAGAAGTGCATCAAACTCAACAGTGAAATAGATGTGAATGGGGAGCATAATACAAGAGAAGATTAAATACAAGAAAAGATTAAAAGGGTAAAAAAGAAAGAAACTCAAATCAAAAGAAATAACTCAGATTGTTTTAGACAATTGTAGAATGGTTGAATGAGTTGTGGTATGTGAGTGCAATGGAATATTATTGCACCATAAGAAATGACAAAAGAGACCATTTCAAGGAATTCTGGGCAATATGATCTAATACAAAGTGCATGAAAGGAGTATAACCAGGAAAACAATTTATAGCAACATTTTTTTAAAAAATTATTTATTTATTTTTAGTTTACCACACATGGTTCTACATAGTTTTGAGTTCCAGATTTTCTCCCCTCCCTCCCCCCTCCCTCCCCAAGACAGCATGGAATCTCATATAACTATCATGTATAACTTCTCATTGAATTAATTTATGCACTAGTCAAGTTGTGGAGAAGAATTATGACCAACGGAATGAATCATGAGAAAGAAGAAACAGAACCAAAAAAAAAAAACAACCCAAAAACAAAAACAAAAGAGAAGCAAAAAAGGCGAGCATGTAGTGCACCTCGATCTGTATTCAAACTTCACAGTTCTTTCTCTGGATGAAGATAGCATTCTCCATCGTAAGTCCCCTGGAGTTGTCCTTGCACCTTAGGTTGCTGAGAAGAGCGAAGTCTGTCAGGGTTGGTCCTCACGGAATCCATATATCTGTGGCTGTGCACAACGTTCTCCTGGCTCTGCTCCGCTCACTCAGCATTATGTCGTGTAGGTTTTTCCAGGTTGTTACGAAGTCTGCATCATCCCCATTTCTTATGGCACAATAGTATTCCATCACCTTCATATACCACAGCTTGTTCAGCTATTCCCCAATTGATGGGCATCCCTTTGATTTCCAATTCTTGGCTACCACAAAAAGAGCTGCTATAAATATCCTTGTACATATGGGTCCTTTTCCCGCTTGTGTGATTTCTTTGGGATACAACCCTAGAAGTGGTATTGCTGGGCCAAAGGGTATGAACATTTCTATAGCCCTTTGGGCATAGTTCCAAACTGCTCCAGGAGAACAATTTATATAACGAAAGCAACAACGTAAAGGAAAAAAATTTTGAAAGACGTGAGAGCTCTGATGATTGCTATGACCAACCATGTTTCCAGAGAACATCTGATGAAGTGTGCTACTTGTCTCCTGACAGAGGTGACAGATGCAAGGTGAAGAAACATGAGTCTTTGAACAGGACCAACTACGTGGATTAATTTTGCTTTCCAATGCTTACTTGTTGCCAGGGTTTTTTCTTCTTTCTTTTGTAAATTAGGGCTCAAGCTTGTTTGCATAAGATTCGCCTTGTTGGTGAATGATTACTACATGCTTCATGTCTGTTTAACTCTCGGTGGCGTTAGCAAGAGCTCAGGAGAAGACAAATCTTTTTGCTGGCTTCTAGCGTTGAGAGAGGAAATGCAGTCCCACATTTTCTTCAGAAATAAATCTTTAAAGAGAGAGAAAGAATCCAGGAAAAAGCCAAAATGTAGAGGAGCTGGCACCTAAATCATGTCCCTATTCCTGTAATATTGTGCTAGAGACTTTGGGGAATTTCCCCTTGGGTGAGATCTGGGCTTTCTCTTTCTTATGCTTGAGTTGAGATATATCGCTTTTGATGAGAGAATTTATTCATTGTGTATACTGACTGGCATATTCAATTCTGTATAACTTTTCTTATTTGTTTCCTATTGGCATGAACAAATGGGTTTAGCTGCTCATTTCTGTGCATGAGGGTCTTTGTGGAATTGACTTTGGAAGAAAATGAATGAATATTTGGATTTATAGCTTGGAATATGCCTTCCATATTAAGTGATAATGAAAAGCAATCAGAATAGTGGCTTGAACCTGAAAATTATTTTCCCCAGACTAAAAATATTTAGATGAGAGGATAAGTATGTTTCTATCCTGATACCTCCTCTCTGAAGAGAAGAGAGAGACTACCTTTGTGTTCCCATTCTCATTGCCTGCCTGACAGGAATCAAAGTCTCGCTTGGAGAAGGGTGAAAAGAGGTACTTTTGCTGTATCTATTTACATCTCTCTGCTAGCCATATCTAGACAGACTCATGTTGGATATACATAACTTACATGGGCAACACACACACACACACACACACACTTACCTTATGCTTTTGTTTTTAATTGAGTGGGGTATCAAAGGAAGAAGTATAAGCAATATTCATGCAAAAGGAGGCCACTTAAAATGCACAGAAGAGAATAAAAGAAATTCACAAGGAAGCATAGATAGGCAGGGCAGCTTTGAAAATAATGTATATTATTTATTATATTATCTTAAAATGTAAAAGCAAGCAGAATGGAATGAAAATTCACAGTTTCATTTAGAATCCTCTTTTTATGGGCTGCAGTCTATATGGAAATACATTGTTTCATGTTTAAGTTAATAATAAAAATTCATTTTAAAAGTTCGAAGTAGGCAAAAATCTTTGAAACCAGTTAAAAAAACCATAACTTCAGCTGCTCACATAGAAATGTGCAAAATATAGGTAACAAAAAAGGTACATTAAAAGTCCTAATTAAAGGAAGCAAATTCGGATTCATATTACCAATATCGGATAGAATTAGATATCATTGGAAGAGTATGCGTTATTCAAATGGAACAAGATATGCAAAAGTTGGGAAGGACAGAGTAATAGTAAGAAGACATAAAATGTACCAAAATTCAGAAAAAACGGGGGCAAGCATAGTAAGATTAGGATTAAGACTGATGGAGGCTAAAACAGAAGCAATATTGTCATTGGCATACTATATATTAGACAGTGCCTAGGCAGAAAGAAAAAAATGGATTATGAATTTGGAAAATAGATCACAAGCCTGACAGGAAAGTGTAATATCAATCAATCAAACCCCTATCTACTAGGTTCTAAGCCTATGTGGGCATGAAGCCCTCAGGGTCCTAAGGGGGGTTGCTAAGACCAGAGCCAATAGTAGAAGCCTGAGTTCTGGCTGCTCGGATGATGTTTGATGATGGCTAAAGAGTGTATAAAAAGAGAGAACAGAGCTATTTGCTTGGGGCTCTCACTCTTGGAGGTGCGTTGATGTGGAGACTCTGGGCAGCTGTAGTTAAGAGCTCTCCAGCTTGTAAACCCGGATGTTGGGACTTTGTTAAACCCTGGTAACTATGCATTGAGATTTGAATCAGACAAGGTCTGTCTGTTGATGTTTGTAATTTGAATGTATTTGCTCTGAAGTTCAGGGTGCTGGCTTTTTCCTCTGAACTAAGTGAATGATATTTGTATGTTCAATTAAACTGAGATTGTTAACCCCTTAACATTACTTTCCTTAGTAAAGCAGATCAAAGAACCTGTGCTGGCAGTGTTCTTGTTGTTGGGCTTGTGTTGGTCTTTCACCCCCACAGCAGCTGCTGGCCAAATTGTTGCAACAGAAAGCACGACATGGTATTGAGGGGGGAACTTCAATTACCCAGAAATCTGGTGGATATCTTTCTCTCTCTCCCTGAGGTGTGGCATAGTGGAAGGAGGGCTGGATCTGGTGTAAAGAACACGGCTTCAGAACGTATCTTTTTCATTTACTGCCTTTGTAACTTAGGACAAACACCTCAATATCTCTTGGGCCACAGTTTTCTCACTTATAAAACGAGGTTGCATGAGAAGGCCTCTGAGGTATCTTCCAGTTCTAAATCAATGGTGCTGCAGCTTACAATTTCCAAAACTATCTTAATGATACTTTTATATTTCAAAAAATATGGGGGTCTATGGGCTGTTCAAGGAGGACTAGCATCACTGGTTTGAGGGCTTGCTGAACCCTCGCCAGGGCTGCTCATCCACCTTTGGTGCCCAACTGATCACCCAGTTTTCACCTGTGGCTCCAAGAAGCCATAGCATGCACTGCAGTCCCACCTCACTGTCTTAGCAGATGGGCTAACCCACATGACGGTGACCAATGGGCCTCATATCTGTTGGTGAGTTAGGGGGATGTCTAACATATGAAGACTTCCCCTGTTGAAGTGGGCAGAAGCAGGCCCTGTGGACTTAGGTCAGACAGCAAGGATGCCAAGGTCATGTGCTGCATCCTGGGCTATCGTCCTGACTTTTGTCTTGTCACTGGACTTAGATGACTCTGGAAGAGAGAGTGAGGCTGACAACTGTGTGCAACTCTGCCTCACTTAAGTCCAATTCACACACAAGTCAGGACATCACCTCATGGTGTCATTGGTCCTTTTCTAAAACAAAGGACAAACAACAATGTGCATGTGCACATACACACACACGCGCATGCACACACACATTGTCTATAATAAATTGGAGATAATCTCAGAGGAAAGGAACTAACAGACAGATTCTACAAGCATGGAGAATTCCAGACTTCTCAAGATCCTATAGCTGCTTCTTTCCGTCATGAAGGTGCCCACTCCCCTGTCTCTCATGTATTTACACCGCTCAAATCTGTCTATCATAAATAGTTGGCTACACGCACATATCCTTAAACTCAGAGCTATCTATTCAGTTTATTAATGACTTATCAGGTCACTATGGAAGTGGTAGGTGGAGAATGTCCACAGGTATTGCCAGGGTACTCTCTTTTATGGTGGGCCCAGCTGCGGTAAGTGGAGGCTGATGGAGTTACACTAGAGAATTTCGGGAGCTGGTATACAAATGGTAGATAGACCAGTAGAGTGGAGACTCCTTGAAGGCAGGGATTCTTGCATTGCCTTTATATTTCTAGTGTCTAGCACTTAATAAATACTTGCTGAATGAGTCAAAGAAGACTGACCATTATTTGATGGGTTAGAGTGGGTGCAGCAGAGATGACTTTACTTGGTGAAAACAGATGATTTGCTTGAGGTAGGTGTTGCGGATAGAGCATTGGGCCTGAAGTTAGGAAGATCTGAATTCAAATTCCACCTCAGACACTAGCTGTGTGACCCTTGGACAAGTCATTTAACCTCTATCTGCCTCCATTTCCTTGTAAAATGGGGATAATAATAGCATCTACCTCTCAGGGTGGTTATAAAAGATACAAGATATTTGTAAAGCATTTAGCACAGTGCCTGACATTATTTGGTGTTTAATAACTACTTGTTTGCTTCTTTCCTCCTTCCTCTAGAGAAGTATCAGAGTAAAAGGAACAGAACTGGCATGTGAAGTTTGGGTCTTAGGTGTCCTTCCTGTATCTGTGTCTTTGTGTATATGCGCATGTGTGTGTGTATGTATGTGTGTGTGTGCATGTGTTTGCATGTGTGTGTATGTAGCATTCACAGGTATCTGTCTGGATTCTTGTCCTGTACTACGAAAGCATCCTTACTCATGCAAATTGAGGAAGCAGGTAGTGTTGAGAGCAGGGGTCAGACTTGTTCTAGCTAAACTTATCACAATTGTACCAGCTGAGTTTATTTCCAGTGCCTGGGAAGCAGGGATGAGACGGGGGAGAGCAGAGTGTTGGGCATTCATAACACACCTGGTTGCCACTGGAGCAGAAAGGGAAGCCAGAGAAAAGCCAGTCCCAGCTGGAACTTGCCCTAAATCTTACCCAGGGTAAAGCAAAGTCCAGAGAAGATCTGGCCAAGTAATTTATACTCCTGTTGTCATTTCTCCTGCCACTATTCTCTCTACTATGAAAGTGCCTTAATTTGTCATTATGCATAATTGAAAAAATAAAATATTATTTAAAAATAATTTTTTTTAAAAAGTGCCTTGTTGGTGTGTATTTAGGGCTCTGCTTTCTTTCCTGTTGTTATGCTACCTCTCCCTCTCTCCTCTTCCCATCACCTCCCCACAACACTTCCCACCTCCAACTGGTTATCAGTCTGTGGTATTCAGGTCCTGTTGTTCCAGTTGTGCTCACTGACCCCGCTGTGTGAAGAAACCAAGCCTTGTGTCTTGTGCCGCCATTCCATATGCCCAATGTGAGCAGGGATTCTTTTCAAATGATTACTATAGCAACTAGACTCCCTGCTCAGTTCCAGCTCTCTTCTGTGATAGGGAAAGGAATTTATTCTAGGAAATGAAGCTAACTTGGAACGCGTGTACTTTCCCCTTGCCCCTTTCATTATTGTATGTGCTAAAGGGAGGGGAGAAAAGCACTCTGGAAACTACAGTATAAACAAAGACAAAACAAGTAAACAATCTAACTTGTGAAGCAGAGAGAGAGAGAAGGCAATTGGTTCCCCGGGCTAATGGGTTTTCCTTATTTTTGGAACTGGTACTTTTGCCAACAAGGAAGGCAGCTGGTTTAAAAATGGCAGAAACCCGTAGGCTTTTTTTTTTCCTTCTGAGACATGGCTGGCCTATGCTGTGCTAGCTTTGAGATCATTGTGTGGGTGTTGTACACCTGGGTACTGAATCCAATTAAAAATATGCCTCACTAGGGGTCCAGTCCAATAGTTTTTTTTTTTTCATTTTGAAGAGCAGACACCATTCCAAGTTTTGCATCTTGAAAGAACAAGACATCATTGGTCAAATCTAAGGGACCCAGGCAGCTGGAGATAGAACACAAGCTCCTTGAGCATAGGACTTTATTTTTTTCTTTTTAAGTCTAGCATCTAGCACAGGACCTGGCATACTGGTGGTGCTTAATAAATGCTGTTTGAATTGGAATCAATTTAAATTGAGGTTGAGGAAGTCGTGGATTGTCCAGAATGGTGGAAAAATGTTCAAATTGCCACTTATATCTGCAACCGGAAGTTACTTTTGTTTCTCTTTGACAATGGTTGCTATCTCTTTAGCTCTACAATTAAGTTGTGTGTTAGTGTGAAATCAAGTTTCACAACTCTTTGCTCAGATTACTTAGATTCACAATTCCTTTCCATCTTCCTCCTTCCTACGGCAGGGGTTCTTAACCCTTTTTGTCTCATGGACCCCTTTAGTAATCTAGAGAAGCCTGTAGACCCCTTCTCAGAATAATATTTTAAGTATATAAGATAAAATACACATTATTACAAGGGAAACCCACTTGTACTGAAATGCAATTATTAAAATTTTAAAAATAAAATTCAGGGACCTCATGTTGAGCTCCTGTCCTAGGAAGTTGGTAATACTTTTGCTTAATTAAAAAAAAAATCGGCTCACAAAAGGACTAGATTTCTTTTAACAAAATCCTTTTGTTCCACAAAATCCTTGGGAGTAGGAAGGGAACTTTTGGTATCTTAAGTCTTATCTAGTTCTTGCTATGTGAAAAATAATATACAATCTGGCAATTGATATCCATAGTCATGTTGATAGAATAATTGTAATCATAATAGTGAAACAACATTGATTTTATTTTAATGGGTTAATAATTATAAAAGCAAGTCAAAACCTCTCAAAAGAGTGTGTGATATTTGTCAGCTTATGTTAAATATTTGTTAAATTTACCAAGTTACCAAGGTGTAGATAAATTGCTAAGGGCTGGCATGATGTGATAGTTATTCCCTCTGGTTGGGACATTGTTGGATCTTGGGTCAATAAACAAAGATGATGCATGGAGCTAAGGCAGGCCAGATGTACTAGGCATAGCTGCCCTGGGAAAACAAAGCAAAGAATGTTTGCTTGTGAATGACCCAGAGAAAGAAGTTTTGCCAGGGATACTCCATCAAAAATACTCCTCTGCTTTTCTGGAATGCCATCAGAGTCTTGTTGATCCCAGAGGAATGCCTACTCTAAATTGAATGAGGATGTAAATGGTGCCAGTGTGAGTATGTGTATGTGTGTGTGTGTGTATTAATGTGAGAAGCTGATTAAGCTCCTTAATTGATAATAAATCTTTGAAAAGAATAATTCTGAGTCCATTGGCTGAGATCTATCCTTGTGCGTCTTTCCTCTGGTCTTTTAGATCCAGGAGCACTACAGGATTTTGTCAGTGGTAATTTTGACAGCTAAGATGGAGTAAACAATTACCATATTTTATATCAACCACATATTAAAATTAAGCAGGATGGGCATAGATAATACTGATAAGAATTTAGAAGCAGATTCCCCAGATGATCCCCTAGAGCTGACAGTATATGTAGATGGTATGTGAATTCAATGTCCACCTGCTAGGTGAATTCTAGCATCCTTTGTTTTTATCCCACCTTGCCCAGAGTTTGGAGGTAAAAGAGAGAGTTACAGAGTAGTTCACAGGACTATTCAACAGTATTACACAAAGCTATGCTATTGGTAAAATATCGAAAGTAAAAATTTTCAGATTTTAGTGGACATTATAAAATTATTGCCCCATCTAAACTAGAAGATGGTATGTATGTCTATGTGCTTCACAACTTACAGTCTTAGGTAGTTATCTGGAGGTCATGGAGAATTTAAGTGACTTGCCTATATACCTATAACCATACATGGTATTTGAATTCAGGTTTTCCTGACTATCAAAAACAACACAAAAAACCCAACCAGCAAATTCTGAAATTTATATATATATAAGATTTAGAATTCCATGGACCCTACTAATTATGAAATATAAACACCAGTATTAACAGAAGAATTACATCCACATGCCAAGAGACAAAATATAGCAACAAACTGCAACTGAGGAGGTAAATTTTGTATTCTTTATCAGTAAAATGGTTTCAAATACAGTTACCTCATGACAGAAAGAAATGTAAAAAGCAGCAAAGACCGAAGGACTCTGAAAAGGAATAACTCATTTATACTTTGTTGTAAGGATCCAACAGTAATGTGATTTGATGGAGAATATCTCGGATACATATCATGAAATGTACCATAGCATCCGTGAGATAAGATTTGGACTTTTGAGTCTTATCATTACAAGCTGACATACAACAGGGAAAACAGCCGATATAAACAAGAATGATAAGTGGGCAAGGGGACAACCAGCAGGAATATGGGTTTTTTAATGCATTTAAGTGAAATATGTATTTATTAAGTGCTTACTATGTATCAGGCACTGATACATGTGGATACAGAGAAAGGAAAAAAACCCAGTCCCATGATAGAGACAACATGCAAACAACTATGTATAAGCATGACATGTATAGGGTAAATTGGAGGATGCACAAATGGAAGATATTGGCATTAAGGGGGAATCAGTAAACCTTCTGTATAATATGGTATTTTAGTTGGGACTTAAAGTAAGACAAGGAATCCAGGAGATAGAAATGAAGAGGGAGAACACTAAGTACGGGGATTAGCTAGTGAAAATGCTTGGAGTTGGGAGACTGGGTGTTTTGAGCAAGGAACCGCAAGAAGGCCGGTGATGTTTGGATTATAGAAAATGTGGAGAAGAGGAAGATGTGACTGAACAGATTGGAAAGGTAAAAAGTGCCCAGGTTATGGAGGGCTTTAAAAGTCAAATGAATAATTCTATATCTGCTCCAGGAGGCAACAGGGAACCCCTGGAGTTTATTGACTGAGAGAGAAGGAGAGTGGGGTGTGTGACTTGGTCAAACCTGAGCTTTGGGAAGATCAGTTCGACAGAGTGGAAGATGGACTGAAAAAGGGAGAGATTTGAAGCAAGAAGACCAAGCAGTAAGCCATTGCATTAGTCCGGGTGTGAGATGATATGCATCTACACAGTGTTGGTAGGGCTGTTGGAGCAGAGAAGGGAGCATACACCAAAGACTACAATGATTTGTGTATGGGGATGAGAGAGAGTGAAGTGTTTAGGATACCTAGGTTGTGAGCCTGGGTGATTGGAAGGATGGTGGTACCTTTAATATTAATAGGAAAGTTAGGAAGAAGTCAATCACATAACCAGCAAGCTAGTCCTTAGACTTTGGGATTTTGAGGAAAAGTTTAATACTCCCAGATACCCCTTGGCAGGAATACTGAACCTTGGTGCTTCCTTATTTCAGAGTAACATGAGGACTTTTAATTAGGGACTAGTAGTTTAGGGGAAAAGGGAGTAACACCAAGATTTGTTGTTTTTGCTGAAAACTTTTGACTGTGAGAATTGGCCCACTAGAATGTCAGCTATTGTTGACTGTCATATTTAGCTATGACCCTACATAAATAATAAATACCTATTTTCCCTTAAATGGGGTTGTTGATATTTCATGGTGGCATTTATTTAAGGAATTATGACAAAGCAAAGTAGAAATGGACTTTCCCCCTCTGTGAGAATATAAGGTCATGATCTTGGCTACAGGGGGATAAAAGCTGTTGTTGTGAAATCTGATCCAAGATGTCAGTCTAGTGGCACACGAGTTATCAAATAGAACTTGGTTTTTCAGGTATATAGTATATAAGAGGCATCACATGGTGTGGTAGATAGAGAGTTGGCCCAGGAGTCAGTAATATATGGGTTCAAGGCTTGCTGCTGACAAGTACTAACTGTGTAACTCTCCACAAAAATTTGACCTTTCAATGACCTTGGGCAACTCTCTAAGGCTATAAGTTGCAGAGAAGGTGCTATTCAATTTCCCAACATGAATGAAATTATAGGTCTTTAACAATAAGCATGCTATTATTTATTATTATTATTATTAATTAACAATTATTGTTATCAATATTATTTTATGTAGTTATTAACAAGAGACAGAATTCTGGACTTGAGTCGAGAAGAAATTAAGTTTCAGCCCCATTTCTGATACTGACTAGCTAGCTATATGACCCTGGGCAAGTCACTTACTTTTACTGAGGCTCGAAAAACTCTCATTGTTTAGTAATTTTCAATCATTTCTGACTCTTTGTGGCTCCCCCTTTGGGGTTTTAGTGGCAAAGATACTGGAATGGTATGCCCTCTCATTTTACAGATGAGAAAATTGAGGCGAATACAGGTAAATGACTTGTGTAGGGGCACATAACTATGAAGTGTCTGAGGTCACATTTGAACTCAGGTCTTGCTGACTTCAGACCTGGCTCTCTACCCATTGTACCTCCTAGCTGCCCCAAGAAACCTTCATAAGACTCAAATTCTATGTCCTAGATGGGTCGTAATCCCTAAGTGAATGCTCTTGCTCCTTATCTCAGCCTCCTGGCTTCCTTCAAGTCTCAGCTAAAATCTCACCTTCCCCAGGAAGCCTTTCCTGATCCCTTTCATTCTAGGGCCTTCTCTCTGCTGACTATCTCCAATTTGTCCTGCATATAGTTCATTTGGCTGTTATATGGTGTTTCCCATCACTAGACTGAGCTCTTTGAGAGCCAGGATTGTCTTTTACCTTTCTTTGTATCCCCAGTTCTTTTCACAGTTCCTGGAACACAGGAGGCATTTAATAAATGCTTAGCCACTGACTGATCCACGCTTGGTTTTGTTACTCCATTCTGGTTCTAAACTGTTTCAGGGCTGAATGGTATAGTGGAAACATGCTGAACTTGAATTTAGGAAGCCCAAGTTCTTTAGCCAGCTCCGACCTTATTATGTTGATTATGGCATCCTATGAGATCATAGGAGAGCCACCTCACCCCATTGACTCTCATTTTCTTTAAATGGATATAATAAATACTGGTACTACTTTGCTCCCAGGGTTGTTTTGAACAAAAGGTTTTGTAAACTTCATCATTATATAAATTAGAGTTAATCTGACACTTTAGTGGGTTGTTGACGTCATCAGTGAAGAGATTTCTTCCATTTATATAGAAGGTAACTATGTTATGTATTTCTACCCAATATGATTCTTGCCTATCTCCTTGTTAAATCCTATACAGATGATCTACTCAATATGTTGGAAACCTCTCTATATATAGTTTATTATTTCACACTAACCTCCTTTTCTGGTCATGCATTTGTATGCATATTAATGGTATCTTTTTATGTCACTTCTCAAGTAAAACTCAATACTTATGTCTATCGTGCATCTTTTTATCAATCTGTGATAGATTCTTTAACGAACATGTTGGTTCCCATTATTCATAACCATAGAGCATCGTTGGGAGAACATTAGAATTTAATAATAGACTGGTAACAGATTTCAGCTGGGGATTTTTGTGAGTACTAAGCAGTTCTCCAAATGTAATTCTGCCTACACTCTTACTCCTAATCGATTCTGAGCCCAGGTCACTTTCCATCTAGGGCACCTGCCCAAAGACACATACTAATAGTGGAGTAATGCAATGTTGGCTGTTACTGCTGTTACTGAGGCACTGTAGTGGTATGAGTATGATGTGTTTTTATCATCTCAGTTTGAGAGGCAGTATGGCATGATGGTTACAGAGCTAAACTCGAAGCCCAAAAGACATAGGTTCAAGATCAGCCTCTGATATATACTAGTTGAGTAACTGTTATATACTATATATATTGATATATACTAGCTGGGTAACTTATATACTATATATACCAATGCATACTAGTTGGGTAACTGCTATATACTATATATACTAGTTGGGCAACTGTTATATACTATATATACTGATATATACTAGTTGGGTAACTGCTACATACTATATATACTGATATATACTAGTTGGGTAACTGCTACATACTATATATACTGATATATACTAGTTGCGTAACTGCTATATACTATATATACTGATATGTACTAGTTGGGTAACTGCTGTATACTATATATACTGATATATACTAGTTGGGTAACTACTATATACTATATATCCTGATATATACTAGTTGGGTAACTGCTGTATACTATATATACTGATATATACTAGTTGGGTAACTTATATACTATATATACTGATGTATACTAGTTGGGTAACTTATATACTATATATACTGATGTATACTAGTTGGGTAACTGCTATATACTATATATACTGATATATACTAGTTGGGTAACTGCTATATACTATATATACTGATATATACTAGTTGGGCAACTGCTATATACTATATATTAGTTGGGTAACTTATATACTATATATATACGGATGTATACTAGTTGGGCAACTGCTATATACTATACATGCTGATATATACTAGTTGGAAACTTATATACTATATATATGGATGTATACTAGTTGGGCAACTGCTATATACTATATATGCTGATACATACTAGTTGGAAACATATATACTATATATACGGATGTATACTAATTGGGCAACTGTTACATACAATATATACTGATATATACTAGTTGGGTAACCCTGGGCAAACGACAATATCTTAGCACTCCAGGAAACTTCCTAAGACTGTAAGTAGCAAAGAAGATGCCAACCTGCATTGTTCAAGGGAATTTTCTCACCTGAGAATTACGTATATCGTGAAATTACAGGTTTGATCCCTATCTCAGTTCAGTGTGCATTTAAGTAGCCCCCATTATATGCTGGGCACAAGAACTACAAGAGGAAAAAAGAAGCAATGCTCGCCTCCAAGAGACTTATATTCTTCATTTATTGAGTACCGACTATATGAAAGGCACTACAGAGGATAAAATGATATGTAAGGATCTCAAATGGGAACTCAACCTTCTTCCATTAGGGAATCTAACGGTTTTCCCTTCAAAAAAGACATGCCTCTGAGTATTTTGCCCTCTAAAGTTTATAAAACTCTTTTCTTACTACCAAACTTGTAAAGTATGTTTATTGTTGTTGTTGTTGTTCAGTTATTTCAGTCATGCCCAATTCTTCATGACCTCATTTGGGGTTTTCTTGGCAGAGATACAGGAATGGTTTGCCATTTCCTTCTCCAGCTCATTTTACAGATGAGGAAACTGAGGCAAACAGGATTAAATGACTTGCCCAGGGTCACAAAGCTAGTAAGTATCTGAGGCCAAAATCTGAGACATGGAGTCAGGTCTTTCTGACTCTATCCACTGTGCTACCTCGCTGCCCATGTATGAAGTACATACCGCAGTTATAATCTTCCCCATTTTAAAGATGAGGAAACTGAAGGTGAATATTATTCATATGCTAAAGCTTACTTATAGGCACTATGCATTTACCCATTGTCCTGTGATTTTGACCCTTCGAAGAATATGTTGTTCCATAATTCACAGCCAAAGACCATCACTGGGAGAACATTAGAATGAAATAATTGGTTTTGGGGGCAGAGAGTATTTTGGGGTGGTTGAAAGCTCTACACAATTCCCCAAATGCAGTTCAGCTTGCTAAATTCCTCCTGGTTAAGTGTCTTGTCCATAGTCTCATATCTAAAAAGTATCAGAACACGAAATCAAATTCAGTTTTCCTGGCTTGATGCTCTTTCCATTGGTCTCCTCCTTTTATATAGATGTAGAAGAATTAGGATATAGTCCTTACTTCGAGTTTCTTTAGTATGCATGGGAGTGGCTTTCCCTTTGAAGCAATCTCATGCTAGATGAGCCCTCTCCATTACTGCTTGACCTGGTGTGGTCCTGCTACACATGCCTAGCCTTGAGGTTAGGATTTGCTCTTTCCTGGGAGAGTAGTTGATAGGGTGACAATTTCCTCCACTTGGAGTACCTTCCACTCTCTTATCCTATTGTTTTTTCCTGTAAGGCACTTTGGTTCCCTCCATCCTCCTGCTTTCCAAGAAAAATTTATGTGAGCTGTATCTCTTCTTAATATCCTAGTCTGGTTATAGGCTTTTCTGTAGACACTCATCCCATAGAATATCAGAGCTAGAAGGGATCCCAGAAGTAGTCCTGCTTATGTCTAAGCAGTAATTTTCTCTATAACATCCCTGGCATGGTTGTTCAACTTCCCTTTTGAAGCCTTCCCATGTTAGGGAACTCACTAGCTCTTGAGGTAGCATACTCTGTTTTGAGAAAGTGTCTGATTGTGATTGGGAGGAGCCACAAGGTGGAGAGACTCCTGGAAGAAAAAACAAGGTATGGTGACGTGGAGGGGTGACTGATCGAGGGACCCATGGTATAGAGCTCCAAGGAAGAATTCTGTTCCTCCCCATGCCAAGAAATGGAACGTCCCAGGAAGATAAAGGGAATCATTCATGGCAATTGCTGAGGGAGAAATGAGGTCTGGAGCAGCTGGTTGGGGGAGTCACAGAAGTCAGAAGGGATCAATCAAATTCAAGATGGCGCCTGGTTAGGAGGGGTCAGGGAAGAAACTAGGAATGGTTGATTGGAGCCTTCAAAGGAGGCTGATGGGACAATTCCTGGAAGGCAAAAGGCATAATCATTACAAGAAAATAACTGGTAAGGGGTTAAGGAGGACACAGGGTCTGTAGGTACAGGGGATAGAGCACTGGGCTTGGGATTAAGAAGACTCATCTTCCTGAGTTCAAATCCAGCCCTAGATACTTACTAGCTGTGTGACCTTGGGCAAGTCATTTAACCTTGTTTGCCTCAGTTCCTCATCTGTAAAATGAGCTGAGGAAGGAAATGGCAAACCACTCCAGTATCTTTACCAATAAAACCCCAAAATATGGCCACAAAGAGTTAGAAGTGATTCAAATACAAATGAATGACAACAAAGAGGCCTCGTCCATTTTTGTCACAATAGTAATGGAGAAAATGCCTCTAAAGTACACCCACTTATTTGAGGGCAGGGACCGCTCTACTCTTTTTTTTAATTAAGATTTTTTATTTTTAGTTTACAACACTCAGTTCCACATGATTTTGAGTTCCAGATTTTCTTCCCCCCCTTCCTCCCCAAGATGGCATGGAATCCAATATATGTTCTACATATAACTTTGCATTTAACTTATTTACACAGCAGTCAAGTTGTAAAGAAGATCTATGACCAATGGAATGAATCATGAGAAAGAAGAAACAAAAACAAAAACAAAAGAGAAAAAAAAACAGAGGGAAGAAAAAAAGGAGAGCAAACAGTATGCCTCAATCTGCATTCAGACTCCATAGTTCTCTCTCTGGATGTAGATAGCTCTCTCCATCGTGAGTCCTTTGGAGTTGTCTTTGACCTTGTATTGCTGAGAAGAGCCAAGTCTATCAGGGTTAGTCATCACAGAATCTATATATCTGTGGTTGTGTATAATGTCCTCCTGGTTCTGCTCCACTCACTCAGCATTATATCGTGTAGGTTTTTCCAGGTTATTATGAAGTCCATGCCTTCCCCATTTCTTATAGCACAATAGTATTCCATTACATTCATATACCACATATACCACAACTTGTTCAGCCATTCCCCAATTGATGGGCATCCCCTTGATTTCCTTGGTACTTAGCACAGTGCCTAGCACATAGCAAGAGCTTAACAAATGTATATTAATTTATTATGCTTATTCTTTATTGTTTCTGACTTGTATTTGGTGTTTTAAAAGAAAAAGAGATCCTTTAAGGAAGATGGACAGTACCTAGCATTAGTCAGATGACAAAATAGAGAAATGAAAGGAATGAGAATTCCACTTTCCCCATCATTCTCAAGACAGAAAGAAGAATTCTAAGTGTGTCTCCTGACCCCATTTCCGGGGCCAGTATTTAACTGTCAGAAAACAGAGAGTCCCGGGAGGTTTTGTGAGAAACTCTATATTGTAGGCAATCCCAAGATGCCCTTCTGACGTCAGGAGGCAGTACCTTCATCTCACTTCGAGGCTCCTGGCACACACACACACACCCCGCAGGTTCATCGAGCTGCTAATGCATTTATTCGTGCATAAATAAGTAAAACGAACTATTAAGCAGCCACCAACTGTTTTATTATATTTTGTCACAATTGTGAAGGCTCATATTTCATATTTAGAGTAAGTAATGAGCCTTGTGGAGAAGTTCAGAGCTGTGCTGAGGAAATGGTATGCTCCCCCATGGTCTCACAAGGCACCGTAAACAAAGGGCACTTATCCTATAAATAGGGCTTGTGTCAGGAAGTGTTCCATGCAAGTATTAATAATCAATGCATTTCACAGTGTAAGGTCAGGGCTGGGGATGCTCTGTATCTAGCTGGGCAAGTCTCCTTTTACCTCAGGTGACAGGTGGCAAGGACCCTGTGAGATTTCCCATTTTGTTTAAATTTTTTTTTCTTCTGGTGTTGATTTATCTCCACAGTTGCCACCAAGACACTGGGGTTTGCTCCAGGAATCAGCTCATGGCACCCAGTGGTTAGCCTTGCTTTCCTTTGCACACTCCCCATTCAGCCTGGGAACAATGTTAGAGGAGAGCTCAGTTCAGGCTGGTCAGAGCAACCTGTGGCAGGAGAGAGATGCCTGAACTCTGAAAGTGCTGTGAGGCCCCACGACAACCAGCTTGGGCCCCTCTCACCCCCTCCCCAGCCCTGTGGTTGCCTGCTGCTGCTGCTGCTGCGGCTGTTGCTATCTGCACCTGTTCAAGCCCCTGCTCTTGGCAGAATGCTCCAGGGGCTACAGCTGGATTCCTGGTAGTGAGTACATCTGCATGAAGGTTGCCCAAATGAAAAACAAACAGACAAATCTGGTGAGTTGCTATGATTTCTCTTAAAGTTTCTGGAAATGCAAATACTATGTAGTGTTGAGGAGGTGAAAAGGGGACCCTTTTAAAAATCTGGGTTTCTTCCTCAAGTGAGCTGAGGGTGCTTGGTTCTCTGTGGAGATTTTGTTAGGGAACTTTCAAGGAAGTTAAAGCAGAATGCTGGTGTGTTTTGAAGTCATCAGAATTGGCAAAAAGCCTTTATTAGAACTCAAAAGGCCTCTTCCTATTGATCCCTAGGTTGGATGTGGTATTGATTTTGAGGCTGTGTGTTTTTTAATGATACAACGAATGAGATGAAGGTTTTTTTTGTAGTGTTTCTTTAACAAAGGAGAATAGAGTTTTAAGGTAAAATGTGGGGTCTCCAATTAATTGGTAAATACTTAGTGATGGCGGCAGTGATGGTGGAAAAAATGCAGTTTGAAGTTGTAAAGCTTTATTACATTTATTAAATTGTTTCTTCATATGAACTCAACAGTCCTCACCAAACATTTCAGTATTCAGAAAAAAACCAGAATAGATGATTTTATGTGAATTCGGGAACCTCTTTTATGCATAATTTGGCATTATCACTTCAAAAAACATTTTATAATAGTTGAAAAAGGAAAATTAATTTTAGGATCTGAGTAAGAATTCTTTTCTAGAAACATAAAGACAATTATATATAAAACAACGAGTTCATTGGTTTTGATTATATTGACTTCAAACGTGTTATAGTCAACACTATGTTCTATTTGCAAATAATTTACTTTTAAAATCATTTCTTTTGGTCCATTTGGCAGATACTTGTAGTAGATATGTTTTTAATTGGGGCATTAGATATTCTTCCTTTGTTTTTAAAGATCATAGCATCATCTACGAACAGATGCAAAATTACTGGAAGGTATGGTTTGCAATAGAAAAAGTGGGTAATTTAATTTGGAATGCTAACATTTCCTTTGCATACAAAACTTAAACCTTATAAAAGCTGCAGTTTTTTATTTTGACCCAGCTAGGTGAGCAGACTAACTTTCCCCTGTGAAGCATTTAACTGTCTTTGAGTAATTTCTGCTCCAATTTGGACATGCTACATGCTTTTACTTTCATACACCCTCCTCCTCTTCCTTCTCCCAGATTAAAAAAAATTCTATTTAGGTGTATGAAATGTGTGAATGTCATTATCTTTTCTGTTACTCACATCACAGCAAATGTCTGCTTTAGTAACTGAGATTTTTGATACTTGTTGCCAAAAATAAAGAAATTATTTCTAGTTTACTAGTAACATTTATCTGAAGCTTATTGGATGGACAGTTTTTCACTTCATATTTTTAATTTCATGTATACCCGAGAAAGGAATTATATTAAAATATTTGGGACTTCTATATAGCCTTTGAAAGAGCAAAGGACTGAGGAAAGGTGGTTTTTTATTTTTAATTTTTTTAGCGGTGAATGTGAAGGATGTTTTTGAATTAAATAATATATGAAGGTTAAAATGCCAAAACACTTTTGACCATCTTTACAGTCATTTGAAAAACTAGACTGATCAAAGGAATCAATTCCTTCGCTGCGTGAACTCTAACCTCTTTTAGGTTTTACTGTTGCCCTTTAATCCATTTTCATTTTAATAGCCTCTGTGATGCTGCTTCATCACAGGTAGGTTTGAAGATGTTATCACCAAAAGGTAAGTCTGTACTAGAAAGAACATGCAAGAGGAATTTTGAGTTGAAGTCTTCAGTTTCATCATTGGGGTACTTAGTCCTCGGGAGGGATCTAGCACCAGGTTTCTATATTATAGCTCCTAAGTGGCTTTTTAAGGCACTAAAACCATCTGATTTAAAAGGAAATGAATGTAAACATAACTATTTTTACAAGAATGACTATATTTTGTAAACTCAGCTGTACACAATAACTTGAATTTGAAGCTGTGTATTTTTTTTTGAGGCAGATATCAGTAAAGGAAATTTTCCTTTTGTCTTACTAAATATCTGGAAAAAAGTTTAAAAGATCAATTGATGCTCACTTGCCATGCAAAAGGTATGCACTTAGTGGTTAGAAACTACTGTGTATGTTTGTATAGATTGTGTAATGAATGCATGAGCATTATGGCAAAATTCTGAATATTTTTCTCTTTGTAATAAGAGTTCATCCTTTTCCTTAATCTTGGTTTCTCTACGAGAAAGCTCTGTCTTCACTTTCTTCTTTCCTTTTGATCTACTGTTGTATAGTATTAGAAAAACATTTCTGAATATTTTTATTGGGGGTTTGTATCTCATAAACTTCATACACCTCATAAACAGTGGAATTGAAGCTATTGATATTACATTTAAATAGTTATTATTTTTAATCCAAAAATTCTCTTGAAAAGCCAATTATTTCCCATAAGGTGGGTGCTATGAGTGGCATGATTTTACTTGTTAGGGCTTTGTGCTTTAGATGTGGAAAATCCCACCTCTTTGATATCTATACAACATAGGTGCCTTTTCCTCTTCCCCCCAAAAAAGAAACCTTTCATAATGGAAATGTCTACCAGATGACATTTCTATGGCATATACATCCTGACTTCAGAGTCGTGAAAAATATAGCAGACATCTTTCCTCATACCTAAGTTGAATACACAGGGATTCTTACAAAGTTCATTTAAAAATTCCATGAAGCCATTAAGGTTTGATGGAAACCTTTTGCAAAATAGTCTACTGGGGAAGTCCTTTATGGTGTTTGTTTCTTTGAGTTTTATATTTGTGAGAAAATAGGATACCTTGTTTTATGAGTGTTCTCCTGTTGCTTTTGACAGCATAACCTTCTGTAACCCAACAGTGATATGAGCAACTGAAGATTAGAGCTTTGGGTAGAGTGTATAAAAATAGCAGGGGGAAATAGAGTCTTTAAAATGAAATTATCTTGTTTTTAGTCATTCCCCCAACCAATAAAAATGGCACTTCCCTATGTTGGTTTATCCTTAATACTGAGTCTTAAGTACTAGTTGCTTTGGGGTTCTCAACATCTATCTATACCCTGCAAATATATCTGTTCCATTCAGTTATAAGACAAAGAAACCTTGGATAAGGGCACATTAGAGAAAGAAAGCTTCATTCATACAGTACTTAAATCACCTTGGGTTATTGCTTCAACTGCTGAGATCGTCTCTGTTCTCTTCCCTAAAGACAGTGGCTGGTTTGCTCCTTGTGGGTAGTGCTCATTTGCCAAAGCCTGGTCATATATGTGTTATGGGAAAGAGAGATGCCATTCTTGGTTGTCCGGCCTTTTCTATGAGAGGACTCAGCCTTCACTAGACAGCCACAATAGAGTCCACAACCATGAGCAGTTATTTCTTTGCGACTTTTTTTCCTTTGGTGAAGGAAGTTCAGAGGAAAGCTCTGTGATCTAGCAGGCCAGGTCCTATTAGTGTTTTTAATTGTGTTTTCAAGATGTAACACACCCAGGGAGATTTGTTCCAGATGGGTGCAGTACAAAATGAAAAATAAAATAAAACTATCTCCAACGACAATATTGTTCTGAATTTTTTCTATGAGGCATCAGCAAGTTTTTAAACCACTGGAAGGCTGGTCAAGGGGGCAGAAATGATCTCCTTCACATTATTGTACCATTCCCAACTGCTTGTGTCTCTTTGGATTTTAAAGAAGGTACTACTTACTTGCCCAGGCTCCCTTTGTATAATTGAAAGTCGCCCCTATTCAAAAGAAAAAAAACTACCATATCAAGGGACAGTACAATGCATCATGTAGCCACATTATCCATACCTAAGAATGCTAAAAGTTGACCTTAGTTTATGTGCTGCAGGGTTTTTATAAGTATACACAGTTTTCCAGATCATTCTAGATCTCTCCTTTGTCTTGACCATGTTCTGCTTTGGATCATAACCTATTGTATCTCACATACTGTTACACTGTAAGATCCTGAAGGACTGTCATTTTTTCATCTTTGCATCCCTAGCACTGAGCATAGTATTTTATGCATAGTAGTTATTTCATAACTGCTATTAAATTGAATTCCCTTAAATATTTCTCTCTCTCTCTTAGTTACAGAAAGAACACCATATGTAAACACTATATTTAAGGGAAAATATATTTTAAATATTATATATGTATGTGGTAGAGCACAGTGATATGCAGACACATCTGATTCCCATGTCTGTGTATAATATGTATAAATACACTCCAAAATTGAATTTGGATAATTGGATTATATACTAATTGCTACTCAAGATGAAAGTAATTAGATTCTCTTTCTAGTGTGCAAACTACAAAGTGGAATTGGATCATACTTGCAATGGCCTTCATATTTAGTAAACAAAATCAAAATCATATATATGTTTAGGGTAAAGGGGCTTGAGTTCAGGTAAAGGGATATTTTATTTACTCACTAATTTGGAGAGGGGTGAAAATCTTTTACTTTAATAAATACTAAAACTTTAAGTTGCTACAAAAATCAGCTATCAAAATTGGTAATTATTGAAAGACCTTGGCTGAGATATGCCTCCATTTTGTAATGCCAAGTACCATTTACACTTAAATTCCTTTATTGGGTTCCAGTCTCTTCCTCTATCTCCTAGCCCCTTAAGATAGGGACAAATTATTAGCATTTTCCTTTGATGTCTCAGAATGCTAGTTCTTTTTCCCATAAGATCTCAGAATCCTTAAAGGGTGGCTTATAGTTTCCAATATCCTCGTTATATCTTTTAAAAAAAAAGATTATCTATTTTCATCTTACATTCATTTGTGAATATATTCCTTTCTATTTTCTTACCTTGTGAGCCACCTCTTGTAATAAAGATTAAGAAAGAAAAAAAACCATAGTTCAGCAAAACTAACCACATTCCCCAGGTCTAACAGAGTGTGTATATATACATAACATTCCAAATCGAAAGTACTCTACCTTGGCAATGTAGATGAGATGTATTTTCTCAACTCTTCTCCATTATAATTGTGGAGTACTCAGGTTTGTTGTTGTTCTTTTTTTATTGTATCTTAGAAGCTAAAGAAAGGGTATAAATAGGAATAACTGGTCTGATAAAATCCATTTTATTTCAAGTTAGTTTTTGAAGTTGTTGATATGTGCAGTGGTCAATAGGTGATATGGACCCTGCCTTTAACAAGCTCAGGAGCTAAGCTAGTTAAAGAGAAAACATAAATGTACTGAATGGGAAGCCACTTTATAATGATTACAAAATCTTCAAATCTTCAGATGGATTGATGATCTTATTAATTTAGGAGTTCCCTCAAATGATAGAGATTGAAACCTGTGCACATCGACCCACCCTATGAGCCTCTTGTCCATGTGCTCCTTTTAAAAATTTTCATCACAACCTACTGGAGGCATTCCTTCATTTTTTCCTAACATTTTGAGGATACTTTGGCTGTTTACATGTCACCTCTCATTTGGGGCAAGAATGTCTGTGTAACTTCTTTTATTCCTGATCTTTTATTTTTTTACAGCTTCCTTACTAGTTGTATGTTGTACCTGTTCACAATCATTTTGTACCTCTCCATAATCCTCTGCATGGTAGTCACTCTTCATTTTTTAGAGGTAGTTTTGTTTCATCACTTGCTGCTATATAGAAATATTGGTAGAACATTGGTGCTAAAAAGGAGTTCTAGTGAATCAAATACTTTTTCATAATCAACAAACAAAAATACAATTAAACCTTATATGCTCTACATCAGTTTATTACAAAGTAGCAAATATGCAGTTCATTGTTGACTAGTATTTGCAAAAAAAAATGAATATTCCCTACTAATACCCTCATTAAAGATGCCCTCAATTCATGGATAGAAGATTCTTATGGAGATTTTGTATAGATGGGAAAGTAGGTGTATAGGTTAGTATTGTTAGGGCTCTTTCTCTGCCCTTGGCAGATGTTTGTTAAGTAAATCAGATGTTTGCTGACTAAGGGACTTTTCTAGTATTTTGGGGTCTCCTTCTGACTATTAATTAACATTGGTCAAATTAATGTGTAAAATTATGATAGCTGGTGTCAGTGTCATTTCTTTGTCCATTTCCCACTTGTGATTTTTAATTATTTGTTTAAATAGTTCTCGGTTAAATTGTTCCATTTGAACATCTTGTCTTTTTCCCATTATTATTTTCTTTCTTTTTTAAAAATGAATTTTACATATACACATGTATGTAGATATATATCTATATCTGTGTCAGATAGTGGGCCTTCTTTAGTGTGGGGTAGAGAGGGAGATAGTTCAGAACTTAAAATGCAACAAAAAATAAATAAAACTGAATTAAAAAAATGAAATGTGACCTTAATTGATTGACTCAGGAATAACTACTACATCAACAAGAATTTTTCTTCCTGTCTATTAAGATATATCTATTTTTTATAGTTTTATTTGGTATTCATCGTGTCTATGGCCTACCATTATTTTGAAAAAGAAAATACGATACAGAGATGCGAAGCTTCTGTGTAATCTATCAGTCTTTGGCCTTTTTAATTCTTTTTACTTGAACTACATTTCCAATGTATTTCCTTCCATTCTCACCTCTCTCCCTCACCTTTTCATTGAAGTAAACAAGTACCAGAATATATATTGATTTAATTTGAATTATCTTTCCAAGTTCCTAATAGAGTTCGTTGCTACTATTTACTATTCTTAGCAATTGATGTTGGTGCGTAAGCTATTATTATTCTCATGATAGTATTTTTGTAAATACTTGTCATGAATATTGTAAATATGTGAAAATTAAATATGCCATGAAATAATATTTCTTCTCTTTGTTTATACAGTAAACTCCACTGTTTCTATTCTTTGTTGCCCCAAGGAATACCTGTGAGCCAACTTTGGTTGCAATTTCCTTCTTCTGACTTCATTTATAGTACTAATGTTAATATTTATGATTCACTACCTCCATCACCATACATATGTGTATGTACATATATATATGTATATATATATATATATGTATGTGTGTGTGTGTGTATATACACACACACACACACACACATATATATTAATTTGTTAAGGATCTTACATTTAGAATATCACTAATCAAACTACAGTTTATTGATAGTCTAAAAACCAATTCTTAGTAACTTCTGTACCCTTTTCTCTAACTATGCTTACACCATTGGGAAAGCAAAAGAGGGCCACGTAAGCCATGTAAGGACAATTTTTATATTTTTCTTTTCTCATGGGCTACTATGGAATAAAAAAAATCATTTTCCTGATGATGACCATCTCCATTGTTAACTATGTGGGTTCTCCAAAAACACTTTCAGTATATGGCTGGTATAACTATTGCCTTTGCCAGTTCCGTAAACATGCCATGACCTCCATACTACAGTGACACATCTGATTAGGACTTTGTGAAATGTTACAAAATAGAAATAAAAAATATGAATTAATACCATACCAGATTAGTTTATTATATCACAATACTCATCTATGGGAACTGTTAAATTGGTGCGGCTGAGACAATTTGCAATGGACTTCTAATATTTGGTAAGCCCCTTGAGGGCAGGGACTTATCTTTTTGTTTGTGTTTCTGTGACTTAGCACAATACCTGGCTCCTGGTAGATGTTTAATACATGTTTACTTGTAATGAAATTGAACTGAATCACCCTCTTTTAGTTACTTCCCATGGCAATACAACCAGAACCCTTCTAACTAGAAATATCACAACCTTCAGAGGAGATAGTAAAATCTTTTATGAATTTCCAATGGCTTTGTACGTAGATGTTCCTATTTCTTGATTAATCTGCAGATACCTTAATGCTTGTTTCCCATGATCTTAGTGCACGTTTATATAGCTCTCTAAACTTTCATTTCAGTTCAACAAGTATTTATTAAGTACAAGGCCTTGGTCTAAGTGTTAGGAACCCAACACCAAAATAGAATCTCTTTGCCCTCAAGGAGCTTATATTCTACTATATTCTTTACAAAATGCTTTCCTGAGAAAACTTGTTAATGGAGACAGTACAAATATTTCTTCCTCCACGGTGCGGATAGAGAACTAAGGCTGATTGGGACTTAGTGGCTGGTGCACTAGTTAGTTCTGACCTGAGACCTCAATCCAATTTTTCTCATTTCAAGTCTGGTATACCTGATAGTTTTTCATTCTTTGTGATGCATCTGAATACATATACACAAGGTACTCATAGTAGTCCATCTCTAAGTGCAAAGAGGCCAGTCGGACTCCCAAAGGTATAGCATTGAAGCACAGAAATGTGTATTCTAGTTGATGTGGAAAATTTGGGCTTTGGTATCACTTATTGTTTTGCTCCTAATTGGTCCTTATACATGACTCTGGGCAAGTCCCTTTACCACTTTGGGCTTTGGTTTTCTCATCTGTAAAATGGGAGAATAATACTTAAACTACTTATCAAGGAATGTCTGAAGGACATTTGTAAACTTCAAAGAACTAGAGAAATAAGTTATTCAGTTCAAGTTGAAACAAAAAAACCGAACTAAATATAATATACATCAGTATCGCTGACCAGAACCCTTATTTCTGCCTTATTAAGCTCATGACTGAAGAATTTGACATCACTCTCCATATGATACTTAAAGGGAAAAAAGACTGTTTCAATTATCTACTTGAATGGACCTAGAAAATACCATCAGAAAATAGGAAAGATTTTTCTGAGCTAGATATTTAATTTTCAAAACACTTCTTTATTTCCTTTTGAGAGACAGTGTTTACTTCTTTATCTTGCTATTTAGCAGCTTCCAAGGCTGGTCATGTTTGAATGTTGCATTTTGCAAACTTATAGCTGTTTTAAGAATTTACAATAGAGAGTGATTGTGAGTAGAGTAAATGAGGAAGGGGAAGGGAAGGGAATAAGCATTTGGGTAGTATCTATTTTGTGCCAGGCAATGAAAGTTATTTTTCCATGTAGACTTTCAGACTGAGCAGATTTTGATAGCCAATAATAATGACAGCTAACATTTATATAGAACTTACTATATATACCAGGCCCTGTGCTACATGATTTACAATATTATCTCATTTGATTCTTACAACAACCCTGGGACATAGGTACTATTATTATCCCCTTTTTACAGATGAGGAAACTGAGGAAAACAGAGATTAAGTGACTTGCCCAGGGTCATACAACTAGTAAATGTCTGAGGCTGGATTTGAACTCAGGCACCCTAGATCCAGTGCTCTATCTGCTCTACCACTTCCTTGTCCCGTAATATAAAAATAGCAGTGTTTGGTTTCAGTAAGAAGTAATCACAAATCCTTTAAAGACTTTCAAATGTGTGTATTCTATCCACAGCTAAAGATAGACATTTCCAGCTATAAACACGTATATGGGTTTTTTCCCATTTGAAAGGGAATCCAAGCCAATCCAATTCAATCCAACATGCATTTTGAGCACCTATTACATAGTACCGTAAGGTATTATACTAAAGGATGGAGATAGAAAGAAAAAGCAAACAAATGGCCCTTGCTTTCAGTGAGCTTATAATCTGCTGGAGAGATGCAGCTTGTAGATACATAAGTATATACACGGTAATATGAGGTAGGACGGAAGATTAATAAACAAGTTTGGCATGAAAGACTCCCATAGGAGGGAACACATGAACTGGGCCTTGAATGAAGACAGGAATTCTAAGGGGAAGGAGTACAAAGAGAGTACATTCCGGGCATGGCAGATAGCCTATGCAAACAACGTGAAATGTCAGATTTAGGGAACAATTAGAAGGCTTGTTCTGCTGGAACATTAGAATGTATGAAGGGTAGTAATGTGAATTAAACCTGACAAGATAATTATGAATTGCTTTAGATGCCAACCTGCCAAGTTTGTATTTTATCCTGGAGGCAAGTGGGAGCCATGGAAGATTCTTAAGCAGAGGAGTTAAGGGAAGAATTTTTTTTTATTTCTGTTGGTTTTTCTTAAAACCTCACATGGGATTTTTGAATGTTAGAAAAGAAAAAAAAGGAGAAGAGCACAATTAATGGTGAGGGACATACAGAAAGTTTTGGAATGAAAATTATTTCTAGGTGAAAAATTTTTAGGAGAGAATATTACTAACATATTTCTATAATGTCACTTTACAAAACATTTTTCCTTAAAATAACCTTGTGAAGTAGGTAGTGACAGTATTATTTCCATTTTACAGATGAGAAAATCAAGGCTTAGAGGAGTGACATAATTTGCCCAAGCTTATAGAATTTATAAGTAAGTCTCAAGTGGCAAGTCTCAAAACTAAGTTTCACCACTCCAAATTCAGTGGGGTTTTTTGGCTATACCATACTGATTTCCATCTTTCTACAATCTTGCCAGTTAAGTTCTCCAAATTGTTTTGTATTTGAATCCTGAACTATGTAGAATCTATCTATTAATCTGTCTATCTGTCTATCTATCCATCCATCCATCCATCTATCTATCTATCTATCTATCTATCTATCTATCTATCTATCTATCTATCTAATCTATTCCATCTATCTATCTATTTAATCTATTCCATCTATCTATCTATCTACCCATGTATCTATCTGTTTGAGTGTCTGTCTGTCTATCTATCTTTGAACCCCAAACTATGTAGAATTTAATTAACTTCACACATATGCATGACCTGGCAAGTCTTATGCATCTATTCATACATGTGGTTCTAGGTAAGTCATGTATAAATGTAAATACATATACACACATGTATACATATAAGCATATATGTATGAAACCTACCCAGAGTCTTGTGTGTATATAGCTGCATGTGTGTATATATTATATGTAGATGCAGATATAGATGTACATGTTACATATATTTATATAAACACATATATATGCATGAGACTTGCCCAGAGTCATGTGTATGTGTATATATTTTACCAAATGAAAACTTTCAGATTATTTAATCCATATGTTATATATAATACACACCCAGAAGGTCGGGAATTCCACAAAAATAGCTCTGGTTTTTTCTGCCTGTTGTATTCCTTTATGACTTGATGTTATTTCTTTAGCCTGCTGGGACAAATTGGATCTAGATTGCAATTCACCATGTGTTGGCAAGCACAGGCTTCCCTTGCAAATGCAGTGAAATATTGCCAGGTCTCAGCTGATAGTTTGGCTGAAGTGAGAAATCACCACTGCTGCGGAAAGGTGTCATCACCCAACGAAATTTTTTCCTAGGTGCAAACTGGTAGTGTGGCATCTGAAGATGAGGCACTTCTGAATTTGGTCTTTTAGGAACTGCATGAAAAATGTAAGAAATAGTCATGATGCCTTGGATCAAATACTGATTTCTCTTGCTCCCCAACCCTAGCTTTTCATTTGCCAGTATCTATACCTGCCATGAGTTGACTGTTGTAACTCTCTCCACCAAACTGCAGATGGTCTGTTTGAAAACAGGAAGAGAATAAATATCCTCTCATCATGTGATGAGTAACATTGATGACTCTCAATTATCCAGAGGCTGAGCTATACCTAAACCATTTCCCTCTTTTCTCACTCTGCTTTCAGTCTATTTTACTGTGAATTGGAAGCTCTCAAAAGATGTCTTATATGGAAGAAACAAACTAAGTGATTACATCTTTAAAAAATAACCTTGCCATCTTATTTATCCATGTTTTGCTATGATCAGTGGTCAAAGATAATAGAGACCTGATTGTAAGATAGCTACAACCACCCTGTTTCCTCATCTGTGAAATGAAGATGATAATATTACTGATACTAAGCTCATAGGGTTATTCTGATGTACAAATGAATTAAGATGACCTTAAACTGGAGAAAACTTAAAAAAAACATTAAAATGCTATGTAAATGTCTGGTATTAGCATGATTTTTTTTAACAATTGCAAAAATATTACTTATGGTAAACTATTCTTGAAAGGTTTTTAAAATAATGCCTTTTCTATGCTAAAATTATATATTCTATACCAAGGAACCCTCCTGTTGGGGTGGTAGGGGAGGAGACAAGGTAATAATTATACATTAACAGCAGCAATATAGAAAACATATCCTTCATATTTGGCTCTGTCCTTTATAGCCTAAAGAATTCTAGGGTATGAAGAAGACATGGAACCTGTTCTCAAAGAACTCATTGTCTATAAAAGAGGAGCAGGAGGAATAGGAGGAAAAGAAGGTTGATGTGAGATTTAGAATTCATAATTGCACAAAAAATGGGTCAAAGTCTGTGAACCACAAAAAAAAATCAGTAAACTGGGTTCACATTTCAGTTTTAATCTCAATAGTTTTTATTTAAATTAACTGTTGATTTTAACAACTCTTAGCACATTAAAATGATAGGGAAAAACAGCAATTAACTTTAGTCCTCAAAGAGTGAATACACACATAAATTATCATTTTTCCCCAACCTAAACAAATGTAATGAAGGCAATTAAATAAGTAAGCCATTAGTTTAAGAGATAGTCTACTAATTTACTGGCTGCCAAATACTGGCTAGATTTGAGCCTTCACGTCTACATATGCAAAATTAAATAATCAAGTAAAGGCACCATATGTGTACATTGGAAAGTGACTGGTTCTGAAAGTATCATTTCAGTGAAGGAGACAATTTGGAGCCTGTCATTTGGATGTAGATGAATGAGGAAAAATTTTGGGAACGTTTGTGAAAATTCAGTGCCAGAATATACAGAGGAGTTTTTTCAAGGTGACTTTAAGAAGAATTAAGTTGTAGTCTTTAACCCAGGGCAGGGGCTTTCTTAGTAGTAAAGAGTATCTTCCTAATTTTGTTGGATTCCATTTAAGATTTTAGAATTTAGAACATTCATTACAGAAGGAATAGATAGACTCAAAGACTGGAGGCATTTGCCTTGCAAGTACAACTACTGAAGACTTTCAGAGAGCCTGGAGATGAAGTCATCTTTAGGTCCTACCACAAAGCCAGCTTTGGTGCTAATAGACTTCTGCCTTCCTCTTGTCATATCTTGCCTACTAAATCCTATCATAGGCTCGGTTGAGAGGAAGGAAGGAGGGAAGGAAGGAAGGAAGATAGGAAGGAAATAAGGAAGGAAGGATGGAAGGAAGGAAGGAAATAAGGAAGGAAGGAGGAAGGAAGGGAGGGAAGGAGGAAGGGAGGAAGGAAGGAATGAAATAAAGAAGGAAGGAAGGAAGGAAATAAAGAAAGAAGGAAGGAAAGAAGGAAAGAAGGAAGGAAGGAGAAAGGAAGGGAGGGAAGGAGGAAGGGAGGAAGGAAGGAATGAAATAAAGAAGGAAGGAAGGAAGGAAATAAAGAAAGAAGGAAGGAAAGAAGGAAGGAAGGGAGGGAAGGAGGGAGGGAGGAAGGAAGGAAGGAAGATATAAAGGAAATAAGGAAGGAAGGGAGGAAAGAAGGAAGGAAGGAAGAGAGAGAGATCAGTAGGCAATTATTGTTCTGTTGTCACAGGCTTAAGGTGGGCTAGAAGTGCTAACAGACAAATATATCTTTGCATATTCTACAATTTACTTACTTAAGGCAGGGAGCATGGAGTAGTGGAACAAACTCTTGACTTGGAGTCTGAAGACTTGGGTTCAAATTCCACATCTGCTGCTTAGTAGCTGTGTAATCCCAGATAAGTTTTAGAATCACAGAATCTGCAGCTTCAAGAAAACTTTAGAGATAATTCATTGCAATATCCTCATTTTACAGATATTGATGCTGTTAAGTGGGCAAATCATTTAACTGCTGTCTGCCTCAGTTTCTTCATCTGTAAAATGAGGATAATGATAGCACACACCTCCCAGGGTCATTGCAAAGATAAAATGAGGTAGTATTTTAAAGCATTTTACAAATCTTAAAGCACCACATCCATGCTAGTTAGTATTATTATTGCTGAAGCCATTGCTATTGTTATTAGTGGTTGTGAGACTGAGACCCACAGAGGGTGATGACTTGTAAGTGGTAGATCTAGAATTCAAACCCAAGTCTTTATGACCAAGTGCTCTTTACATAATCCAATAGTTTCATCTTTCTGGGTCTCGGTTTCTTCCCCTGTAAAATGAGGGTTTAGATGATGTTATCTAAAGTCCCTTTACGTTCTAATTTTTGTGATTTGAAAGAAAAGCCTCTATTTTTTTTCAGCTCACAAATGAACTCATCTTAGTGGGTGAATGCAGTTATAAAGAAATGGAAAACTTTTCACATTCAAATTCTCTGTGCATGGAAAATGCCACAATTGCACAATAAGGTGATAGAGTTTCCTGATAAACCTGCCCAAGTAGGTTTATCCCAAGTTTTTGTTGTGCTGGCTGAGAAAACTAGAAGTGGTTACATAATATCTGGGCTTGGGAAAGAAAAAAAGGATGCTTTGGTAACTTTTCCCAATTGCTGCTTTCTTTTTGCTTTTTAAATTTAATTTGTGCGATTTTCTAAGCTAATTTGTGCTGTGAGTTTGAAGTTAAAAAGTATAATTGAGCATCTCAGAAGAGGCTATTTTAGAGGAGGAACAAGATACTCCAGGGACTCGCTTTGTCTTTCTGGTGCCTTCTTACTCTCTTCTCATTTTTTTTAATCTCTAGAAGTTTGTAACTTTGCTTACATATAGGGAAAATACTTTAACGGAAAGAGTATAGGATTTGCAGGCAGGAGACCTGGAGTTCTGGAGTATTGGAGACCTGGGAAGGCAGGAGTACTGGGTTTGAATGTCTGCTTGTATAGTTACTGACTCCCTGATCCTGGGCAAATTGTTCTACTCAAATTAGTTCAACTCAATTAGATTCTACAGGTATTTTTTAAACTCTTATTTTGGGCAAGGGACTACACTTTCATCTTTGTAAAAGATGAAAATTTAGAGATCTTGATCTAGGTCCTATAGAAGGGATTTTTGAGGTCATTCTAGGCCAACCTTAAATTTTACACTTAGGGAAACTGAGGCCAGGGTGGTTGTCACTTGCCCAACGTTCTGTAGGTGACAAATGCCAAAGTTTGAAATTTGACCTAGGCTCTATGACTCAAAATCCAGTGTTTTCCCCACTGTACAACGTCTCCCAAACTTACAAACTATGGGAAGGGATATAGAATGTAAAATTAGGTCCTGATTAGTGTGAATAATGATTCCCATAAGGTGGTCGAATTCTCATTATTTGAAGTCATAATCTTGTAAAATATGTAAATTGGTTTTAGCCCAATGAAAATGCTCAGTATGAATTAAAATAATACAACTGCTTCATGAGGTTCATTATTCACACTAACAGAGACCTGGTAAGAATAATTCAAAGGAGGATGTGATACAGACAACAAGAGTGATTCAGACAAAAAGTCTAACATCCCTGAGACTCAGTTTCCTCATTTGCAAAATGGTGATAATGTTACTTGCACTGCCTGCTTTAGAGAGTTGTGAGGAAATGCTTTGCAAACCTGGAAGTACTATCTATTTTATTTATTTCTATCCTTACATTGAAAGAGTTTACAATCAACTGCGAGTATCTTTGGAAACCAAAAGCAAACACTTTCTTGGACATTTTGCTTACATATTTTTGATACTTACACTATATGCTTCAAGATTCTAAAAATAAATAAACAAAAATATAGTCCTGTAGGCATGGAATGCATACAGAAATCACTAGTTTTTTGGTCTGAAACTTCAACTCCCCACTTGGAACCATGGCCAATGATAGACTTACTTTCCTTTTGCAATTATCTCATTTTACTGTGTTTTCCCTAATCAAAGAGTTATAAGTATAATGCATGAAACTATCATTCAAGTATCATGAAGAAAATATTTTTCAGGTATAAGTCTGGGGTCAGTAAACTTTCAGAAGTGGCCCACCCTGTTATTCTGGGCACTGGGGACTTAATGGATATATGGTGGCTAGGAGATGACAAGGAACACAAGAAGTCCCCATATTTTTAATTGATTGCTCAAAAAAGTGTCCTCCACTCTCTTTTGACTATTTAGACATTTGGGTCACCAAGCTCCTCTTCTACAAAGCTGGTATCATCTGGAGGGCTAGGGTCATTCTGTCGTTATTATTGTAAATTAGCAACCATTCATAGCACAAAGTATTGTGATCACACCGAGCTTCTAGTCTCTGCTCCTGATTTTCTGAACTTCAAAGCTATGTCTCAATTGCTGTTTCATTCTGGGGCTTCCCTCTGAACCTCAGGCCTTCTCAACTTGGAACATCCCAACATCCCTCCAGAAGCCTGCCGCCTTCTCCCATTAGCAAATTCCTTCACTGGCCTCCATTTTGGGGAGGGGTCCAGGGCCTGCCCATCTTCATTCCTCTCCTATCTTTGTTCCTGGTTTTCTGGATTTCAAAACCGTATCCCTGCATGTGTACCTTCATTTCCCCTTCTATCCCCCAATAATTTTCAATTCTTTTTTGCGTGTTGTCTTCCCCCATTAGAATGTAAGTTCCTCGAAGGCAAATATTGCTTCACAGTCTTGCTTTTTGTTTATGTCCTCAACACTTAGCACAATGATAGCATATAAGTAATTTTTTGACAGCTGTTAACTTTCCCTTCAAAATATAGCAGAGATTAATAGGGGGAGGGAATGGCACTTTGGACGAGAAGAGAAATGACTTGAGGCATCAGCCGGCCAAGAGTCAGCATAAAAGCACTAGGTTGGTTGCACAGGTAAGTCCTAGCAGTGGGAGAAGGGTGCAGAAAGGAAGATAGGAAGGCACCAGAAACATGGCTTCTCTGCTACCACCTTTACTAGGGCCACAGTGCTGCCAACTCTGTGTGTGTGTGTGTGTGTGTGTCTTACTCTGCTAGATGCTCAGTGATAGGTAAATACAGAATAGTTCAAAACTTCTTTCTATGTCCAATGTGACTAGATGAAGATGGAAAAACACTTGGAGTTGGGCACACTGAGCAGTCTCCAAAGTTTCAAATCCCTTAGTTCTGGGTTGGAACCTACCACAGGGTATGAGTGTATAGCTTCTAGAAGGGATGTCCAGTATCTATGGAACTGAAGTTTCCATTTAATTCCCCAGTGATTTGGAGGGCAAAAAAATCTACCTAGCTGATGCGTATTATCCAGAGGTCATATCAGATGTGGAGATTTATTTCAGGGTGGCACTTTTAAGGTACCAACAAGTTAAAGCATGTTCATAGGAAGTAGCTAGGTGGCATGGTGGACAGAACACTGGACTTGGACACAGGAAGACATGGGTTCAGTTCCAGCCTCTGACACTTACTAGTGTGGCCCTGGGCAAACTAGCTAACATCTATCTGTCTCAGTTTCCTCATCTGTAAAATGGAGATAATACTAGCACTTACCCTACAGAATTTTTATGAGGATCAAATAAGATAAGAGCACTGGATCTGGGGTCAGGAGGACCTGAGTTTTAATCTGACTTCAGAAACTTGCTAGCTGTGTGATTCTGCCCAAGTCATTTAACCTCTGTTTAGTTCAGTTTTTCAGCTGTAAGATGGGTATAATGATAGTATCTACCTTGCAGGATTATCACGAGAAACAAATGAGATAATATTGGTAGTGCTTGGTACATAGTAGGCACTATGTAAATGCTTCCTTTTTTACCCTCCCCTACTTTCATCCAATAGTATTATCATCTCTTTACTGTTCAGAAACTGAGCTTACAAGGTAGTTTGTGAAATTACACAATTATTCAGTGTATGTTCAGCCCAGATCTGCCTGTCTGTAACTTTCACTCCCAGAAAAAAAGAATCTTTCTTAAACACTGCTTTCCTCATGCCAACCCCCTAATCCTTATATAACAGAGGCCTGGAAACCTTACCATATAATGATGCTATTAGTCTGCTCAGTGTCCTGGGCCATTCAGTCTGTTCCTTCCTCTCATCCTCACAATCAGCTGTCTTCTTCCAAAAGAGAGTAACCAAGAAATAACTCAGACATCCGCATTGCAGATACTAGGCTATAATAGAAAGTTTTTCATCATTACTTCTCACTGTTATAACTGGGTAAAGTAGAGGAGCTAGCAGCCAGGTCACAGCCCTATGCCTCTGCACAATACCTGTCTCCTTCTATTCTTTCTTTCCCACTTCACTTGAATGCTCAAACTGAATTGCCAACATTGTTCCTACTCACTCAACAATTTCATGCAGAGACACCTGGAACATTCCAGAACTGTAACTAAGGCCTCTCTTTGTTTACTGCCTGGCTTACAACTCCCTCTAATAATAATAGCTAATATTTACATAGCACCTTCAGGCTTGTAAAGTGATATCCATCTATCTATCTATCTATCTATCTATCTATCTATCTATCTATCTATCTATCCACCAATGCATCTTTCTTCCCTTTCTTACTTCCTTTTCTTTCTTTCTTTCTTCTTTCCTTCCTTCCTTTCTTTCCTTCCTTCCTTTCTTTCCTTCCTTCCTTCTTTCCTTCCTTCCTTCCTTTCTTTTTCTTTCTTTCTTTCTTTCTTTCTTTCTTTCTTTCTTTCTTTCTTTCTTTCTTTCTTTCTTTCTTTCTTTCTTTCTTTCTTTCTTTCTTTCTTTCTTTCTTCCTTTCTTTCTTCCTTTCTTCCTTCCTTCCTTCCTTCCTTCTTTCTTTCTTCCTTCCTTCCTTCCTTTCTCTTTCTTTCTTTCTTTGTTTCTTTGTTTCTTTCTTTCTGGATATATCTATAGATATCTATCTATATTATATATCCATACACATTCACACATATGTATGTGGATATATGTATGTGAATATATGTATATGTGTATAAATACGTGTATGTGAATATGTGTATATGGATATGTCTATACAAATGTATATGTACATATGTATGTGTATATATGTATATGTATATATATATGTGTGTGTGTGTGTGTGTGCACATATACATATATACGCTTTTGTCTGATTCTCAAAAAACTGTGAGGTAGGTATTATTATCTCCATTTTTCAGATGATTAAACAGTCTGGGAAACGTTCAGTAACTTGTCCAAGGTCAGGAAGTGTTTGAGGCGGCATTTGAACTCAGCTTTTCTTGACTCCAAGTCCGGCACTCTTTCACTGCACCATCTAGCTGCCTCTGAATGCAATGGAATGCTTCCTAGAGAAGATCAGTTAGCCTTTCTCATCTTCACTTCCTTCATCTGTAAAGTGGAGGTAACAGCACTTCCCTCACAGGATAGCTGTGATAGTCAAATGAGATAAACATCTGTAAAGTTCTCAGCAACACTGGATTACTCTGTAAATGCTTGCTACTGTTACTGCCTAACTTCACTCCTCTCCATAGACTTTCCCTGGTACTTGCGTCCCAAGTTTGTAATTAGATTAAATTTAGCAAACATTTACTTGAGTGCAAAGCCCTGTGCAAGGTCCTGGGGGAGATAAAAAAGTAAGATCAATCTTCACGGAGTTTACAGGCTGGTTTGTATCATATTAACTTGTTCTAGTTGGTAATATTACTTGAAAAATTCATTCCTTTCTTTTTTTGGTGGCTATTGGTTCTGCATTCTAAACAATTTTCAACCCTCTAAGAATGAGGCCTATATTTCTATTTCTTTGATTCTTCCTCCCTGTTCCCCTTCCCTGGGCCTCATTTCCCTCACATATAAAAAGACGGCTTGAACTTAATGACTTCTGAGGTCTCTTTATACTCTATAATCTATGATCCTCTGCTTCCCAGTAGTATCTCCTACCTGGTATTCTTTAGATAATAGGTGTGCCATCACTGTTATTGACTGAACATTAAGGGCCTCATCTTTTCAGTGGAGACTTTGGAAAGCCACAAGGAGTCACTTTGCCATTGGTTAAACTAACATTCTACCTGGGGCTAAATTAGGGTGAGTTTTATAGTTTTTGAAATATAATCTTATCTTAGCATTGCAAAGTCCTCTGTGTTCTGTGGCTTCAGAATCCAAATATTTTCATCCTTTTGTACTAACATAGTGTTCTGAGGACACCTTCAGAAAAGAACAAAAATATAAACTTTTCATTAAGCACAAACTCTATGTAATCACATAAATGCATGCACCAAGTTGGTGAGGCCACTAAGAATGACTAGCAAACACGTTTCAGTTATTGCTCTGCTTTTAATGGAAAACCGCTGACTGTGGCCTGTGTCTTTGAGACTAAATAAAGCTTTCATCATAGCTATGGGTCTAAGGTCACTCAAGATTCCCTATGGTGCTGCTTATGAAAAAAAAGTCCAATAGTATGGTAATTTTACCTTGTATATGCTTTAGACAGGCAGCTAGGTGGCTCAATGGATAGAGAGCTGGGCCGAGAGTCAGGAAGACCTGAATTCAAATGTGGCCTCAGACACTCACTGGCTTTGTGACCCTGGGCAAGTCACTTAATCTCTATCTTAATCTGCTGGAGAAAGAAATTGCAAACCACTCCAGTACATTTGTCAAGAAAACTCTATGGACAGCATTGGCATGCTCTGTTTCATGGGTTTACAAAGAGTCAGACATGACTGAAGAAAAACAATGTGTGCTTTAGAAAATAAAAAGTAGCTGCTTTGTATTTTACTGGACCTCCCTCTCAAATAGATGCTCTAGTAATGAGGGTTACATTTTCCAATTTGATTTGCATGCTTTCTTGTGGGGTTCATCTTTCATGTTACTTCCAGTCTATGCCTGAAATACTTTGTGAATTTCACATCTGTCTACATGGAGGATCATTGATTTAAAGCTAGAAAAGACCTAAGAGACCATTTAAGCCATAACTTATTTCACAGAAGAGAAAACTGAGGCACAAGTGACTTATCCAAGGTCGTACAGCTCTAAGTGCATTAGACAATATTTAAACCCAGGTCTTCCTGACTTTAAGTCCAGTATTCCATCTACTAGATCATGCTTCCTTTCAATGTAACGAATTCAGGAGTTACAACATGGAAAACTCAAAGCAAAAGCAGGTTTGCAGGGTGCTGGACTGGAAAGGAGCCTCGAGTGTGAGTCAGGAGACCTGGCTTTTAGCTCTAACTCTGCCACAAGCTAGCTGGAAGTAGGACCTCGGGCAAGATAAACAGCTTTCCTAGGCCCCCAGTCTTCATTTATATAATGAGGGATGAGCATATATCATCCCAAAGGTCTCTTCCAGCTCTAAAATTTTATGGCTCTGTGTCTTTCTTGCTGAATCAATCTGATTTCTCTGGTGTGAATACTTTTGTGAGTCTTATTCTGCAGTATCACTAGACATCTCTCTATTAGGAAATTGTGGTTTCATAAAGAACCAGGCCTTCAGCTGCTGTCACGCTGTCAGGTCAGCTTTTGGATTAGCCAGAGTACAAACTGAAAAGGAACTACATATTGCTGGAACTACCATAACTCATAAGGAAGGAAGCACTTCTTTGTATTTTTTGCCATGCAGATGACAAATGGGGAGCGTAGTAGAGAGAGTGCTAGAATGAGAATTAGGAAGATTTGAATTCAAATCCTGTCTCAGACATCTATTAACTGTTAGAGCCTGGGCAAGTCGTTTGACCTCTGCCTGTCTCAGTTTTCCCAACTATAAATGGATACAGAAGTAGCACCTGCATCATAGGGGTATTGTGGTGAAGGACTCAGGCTGTAAACCTAGTGAATCTTGTATTCATGACCAGAGTAAAAAAGAGAAAGAATGAGAATACTTACTAACGGTGGATGGTGTGGAGGAGAGTTGGGGGCCTGAGGCTTTCCTTCACAACATGGGACTCCTCTTCTTGGACCACCCTTCATCCACTTACCCTAGAAAGACCTGGACTGCAGAGGTCTGCCCCTTCATATCCAAACCCAATCCCAGCTGGGAATGGAAAGGAGCTGATAAATGAATTTAAGCTAATGTGCTGGTGATTAGTAAGAGCTAAATGTGTTCTCCTCTTAGAAGTATTTGCATTTTAATAGAGGCTAATGCTTAATGAGAAGGCACAAATCTCTAACGGCAGAACTTTCTGACAGCAGCAAGAGTCTGGGATTGTTTGTCCAAAGTAGGGCACCTGGTCACCTGACTCTAAAGCTGAGGCAAGGCCATTCTCGGGATAACTCACCTCCCAAACATCCTTTAGCTATTGGCTGCCTTGCATTTGCAATTTGAATAATTCAGAAGAGCTCAACTTTATTACTTGATTTATTCCTGTGTCATTTACCACTGAATAAGAAAGAGATGAGCAACCATTCATATAATGGTTATTCCTCTAGACTCTACTGGAAAAAAATATTTGCAGAATAGAATTTCAGGAATGGAAGAGGAACAACATTGTTGGAACTACCATAACTCATAAATCTTGCCAAACAGATGACAAATAAGTGGTATAGTGGACAGAGTGCTAGAATGAGAGTTGGGAAGATTTGAGTTCAAATCCTGCCTCAGAAACTTATTAGCTCTTAGAGCCTGGGCAAGTCACTTAATCTCTATCTGCCTCAGTTTTCCCAACTATAAATGGGGATAGTAATCATACTTGCATCACTAGGGTATTGTGAGGATTAAATAAAATAATCTATGTAAAGCCTTTTATAAGTGCTAACTATATTTATCCATCCATAATGCTGATGTCAAATTCCTTTAATTTTAAGGAATCACAATTCTTACCTTAAAGATTCCAAAAATTGTCTGAGTTTGAAAGTTAACCAAAAAGGAATTTTAAAAATTTATTTTTTTTCAAATCAGAATTTTGGGAAAACTAACAAAACCACTTTTGCAAAGGTAGTAAGTGCTGTGTAACTATTCAGTCTGCAGGATATAAAAGCAAGAGGTTTTTTTTTTCCCTTTAAACAAACTACTTTCTAAGTCTTACTCCTTCAAGGCATACTTTGAAAGGCATCTTTAGTGTTATCTCTTGGGGGAGATAGGGTCCTAAGGAGAATGATACTGTGCAGGATAAATAAATATTTGGTGAATTGAATGGAATTATTCAGTTGAGTTGAAATGAATATACTTCATTCCACTTTTTCCTTATTTTTATGTGACTGAAATATGGTTCATAACACAGTTAAGAAGAGATAAAACTTATGGGTCATAGTACTCATCCCACTTTTCCTTCTAATTGACAGCACTGGATGAAACTTGGTTAGTGCACATAAGAAAGGTTGTTGTTGCCTGTCTTTCATTCTGGAAGAGGACCAATGACATCAGGAATGTGATGTCATGACTCACAAGTGAATTGGATTTAAGTCAGGCAAGGCTGTGCAAAATCACCAACCTCACTCTCTCCTCTGGAGCCATCTGGGTCCAGTGGCAAGATATAGAGAGGGCCTTAGATATAGTGAGAGACTTTGGCCTTTTCAAGGTAAGGTCTTTCCCAGGTCTCAGTTTGTCTTCAGTGATTAAGATTAGGCAAAAATGAGACAAAGGATGGCCTTTGACCTAGTTAAAACAATCAATTTGGGAGAAGACCCTCAGGATTTCTGGCCAAAACAGAAACACTTGCTATTTACACTCACTCTGAACCATCAGAACCCGAAAGATGACCCAGTGAAACTTGGGCTGGGACCTATTGTTGACCAATCAATGAGCCAGAATTATTTGGGTTTAAGGCATGGTCCATAAAAAAATCTAGCCTGTAAACTTCAAGATATCTTTCTGGGTGTCAGTGATCAAAATTCATATTCCTTTGGGCAGAGTACCTGCAGGTAAGGGTATGATCCCCTATGTGGATGGAGGACGGGGAGGGAGGAAGAGGAGGAAGGGAGAGAAGGAAAGAAGAAAGGAAGGAAGGAAGGAGGGAAGAAAGGAAGGAAGGAAGGAAGGAATGAGCTGTGTTGCTCAACTGGAACTAGCCAACTGGGCCCCCAGTGGGGCAGTGACTACTACTCACAGGTTGTTGTTTGTCCTTCATTCTCAAAGAGGACCATGACATCAGGAAGATGATGTCATGACTTGCAAGTGAATTGGATTTAAGTGAGGCAGAACTGTGCAAAGTCATCAGCTTCACTCTTTCCACCAGAGCCATCTGGGTCCAGTGGCAAGATATAGATCAGAATGACTGAAATGGCCCCAGGTATAGTGGGTGACCTAGGCCTTTTTAAGCTAATGTCTTTCCAGAAAGAAAGGAAGGAAGAAGGAAGGAAAGAAGGAAGGAAAAAGCCAAAGGCTTTGTTACATGAATGAATGAAAAAGCATTTATTAAATGCTAATGATGTGCAAAGCACTGTGATAAGTACTTGGGACACAAGTAGAGAAGCAAAGATAGTCCTTGCACTGGAAGAGGATTCAGCAAAGAGCTAAGTTCTATTCTTGGCTCTCTCCGAAAAGTTGCATGACTTTGGGTAGTGATTTAACCTCCATGGGCCTCAGTTTCTCCATTTATAAATTGAATGGTCGGATGAATCCTAAGCTCCCATGTGTCTAATATTCTATGTTTCTTTGCCTGGATGATCTTCAGGCTCCCCTTTCTAGCTCTTACATCCTTTGATCTAGGATTTATATGCTTTATCCTATACACATTTAAGTTACCTTTCAAAATAATTAGCAGTTTCCATGAATTTTGTCTGCATCACTTTTCCGTCTCCTGAAAAAATATTATTTTGGCAGGCAGCTGACAGTCAGTCAGCTGTGGCAAAATATTCTCAAACAACAAGATTCCAGGAGGATGCAAATACCAGAGGGCTTACTTCTCACAATAACAGCAACTGACAAAGGATCTTTGACACATTAGTTGATTCAGATTAATATCCTATTTTGGTTGTTGTTCAGTCATTTTTCAGTCCTGTTCAGTTCTTTGTGACACCATTTGGGGTTTGGTTTGCCATTTCCTTTTCCAGCTCATGTTACAGATGAGGAACTGAGGCAAGCAGGGTTAAGTGATTTGCTCAGGGTCACACAGCTAATATCTGAGGCCTAATTTGAAGTCAGGTCTCCCTGACACCAGACCCAATGCTCTATCTTCTGTACCACCTAGCTGCCCCATATATCATACATTACTTCATTTCATATAATACTTCATTTTCACAGTAATCTAAGTAGATGCCACAGGTATCATTATCTTTATTTCACATATGAGAAAATAGACTCCTAAGTTAAAAGACTTACTTGTGTAAGTTAATAGATGTTAGTTAATAGATGTAAGTTAATAGATGATAAATGCAGGATTTGAACCTAGAACTTCCTGATGCTGAGAGCAGCTCTGTGGCCACTACTCAAAACTGCCTCTCTAGGCAGCATCAGATGCAGTTTCTTTTTCAGTAAAATGGGAGTAATAATTATTTCCATTGTTTTCTTTGCAGAGCTTTTTCCAGGTTCCAATAAGATACTTCATCTAAAACACTTTGAAGACCTTAAAACACCATCATAGATAGCAATAGAGAACATATGTTGGGGTATGAAGCTATTTTTATATTGTTGTCATCTTATCTGTAGCTTCAAAAAAGTGCCAAGGATAGAGAATCTCAAAATCCAGAGGTGGGATCTTCAGCCTAGAGTCTTAGTAGTTCTCAGTTTACCCATCTTTTTCATTATGTTAGAGCTGGAAAGGACCTTAGCAGTCTTTTAGTACAGCCCCTTCATTCTGTAGATGAAGAAACTCATATCTGTGAGAGGGGAAGTGATTTGCCTAGCATCATACCTCCACTATGTTGTTGATATTTCAATTTTCCCCCACCTCAGGGATACTGAACTGCTAAAAACAAAACAAAATAAAAACATTTCAAAACTTAGATCTCCAAGATATACTTCTAATCTAATGAGGCACCATGACTAGAATGGATTAAAGGAAGTTATATCTGTCTTGGTAATGTCCTTTTTTAATATATTTTCTTTTTTTCCTTTTTTTGAGATTTTTTTATTTTTAGTTTACAATGCTCAGTTCTACATAATTTTGAGCTCCAGATTTTCTTCCCCTACCTCACCCCCTCCTTCCCCAAGACAGCAGGGAATCCAATATATCTTCTACGCATAACTTCGCATTGAACTTATTTACACAATGGTCAAGTTGTAAAGAAGAATTATGTCCAATGGAATGAATCATGAGAAAGAAGAAACAGAACCAAAAAAACCCCCAAAAACAAAAATAAAAAGAGAAAAAAAAAGGGGAAAAAGGTGAGCATAAAGTGTGCCTCAATCTGTATTCATACTTCATAGTTCTTTCTCTGGATGTAGATAGCATTTGCCCTCGTGGGTCCTTTGGAGTTGTCTTTGCATCTTGTATTGCTGAGAAGAGCAAAGTCTATCAGGGTTAGTCATCACAGAATCCATATACCTGTGGTTGTGTATAATGTTTTCCTGGTTCTGCTCTGCTCACTCAGCATTATATTGTGTAGGTTTTTCCAAGTTATTATGAAGTCCATATCATCCCCATTTCTTATAGCACAAAGTATCCCATTACCTTCATATACCACAACTTGTTTAGCCATTGCCCAGTTGATAGGCATCCCCTTCATTTCCAATTCTTTGCTACTACAAAAAGAGCTGCTATAAATATTTTTTTTACATATGGGTCCTTTTCCCACTTGTGTGATCTCTTTGGGATACAACCCTAGAAGTGGTATTGTGCCGCGTTCCCCCTAGGCCTCTTCCTGGGCCGGGGGTCGCGGGCAGTCCTCCCCGGGGGACCTCTTCTGCTCCTACACCGAGCCTTCGGTCGTCACCGGCCGGCCTGGCCTCCACCCAGACCGGAATTCACCAGACAGAACGCCAGAGGATCTCGCTCACGGTCTTTATTGGTACATCTTCCACGGCGACTGCTCGACTCTGCTCGACTCTGCTCACTTCCCCTATCCCCGTACATTATATAACCTATTGCAGCCAATCCAGTGGTGAGAGCTATAACATTGCCTTATATGGACGGGCTTCATCCTAAGCCGGCACCGCCCAGCGATATACCCGGAAAAGCGTTATACCCGGAAAGCTGTAGTCCCTGCCCCACCCTCCACCCAGCCCTAAGCGGCGTCCCACCCCCACCCAAATCCCAACAGTATTGTTGGGTCACTTTGCACATTTTTATAGCCCTTTGGGCATAGTTCCAAATTGCTCTCCAGAATGGCTGGGTCAGTTCACAACTCCACCAGCAATGTAACAATGTTCCAATTTTCCCACATCCTGTCCAGCATTTATCATTTTCCTGTTTTGTCATTTTAGCCAATCTGACAGGAGAGATGTGGTACCTAAGAGTTGTTTTGATTTGTGTTTCTCTAACCAGTAGTGATTTCGAGCATTTTTTCATATGCCTATAGATATCTTTAATGTCTTCCTCTGAAAACTGCCTGTTCATATCCTTTGACCATGTCTCAATTGGGGCATGACTTGTATTCCTATAAATTTGGCTCAGTTCCCTATATATTTTAGAAATAAGGCCTTTATCAGAGATATCGGTTGTAAAGATTTTCTCCCAATTTTATGCTTCCCTCCTAATCTTTGTTGCATTGACATTTTTGGACAAAAACATTTTGATTTAACATAATCAAAATTATCCATTTTGCATTTTGTTATGCTCTCTATTTCTTGTTGGGTCATGAATTCTTTTCTTTTTCCATGAATCTGATAGGTAAACTATTCCTTGCTTTCCCAAATTGCTTATAGTATCAGCCTTTATTCCTAAATCATGAACCCATTTTGACTTTATTTTGGTATATGGTACAAGATATTGCTCTATGCCCAGTTTCTGCCCTATCATTTTCCAATTTTCCCAGCAGTTTTTGTGAAATAGTGAATTCTTAGCCCAGAAGCTGGATTCTTTGGGTTTATCAAAGAGTAGATTGCTATAGTGGCTGACTTCTGCATCTTGCGTACCTATGTTATTCCACTGATCCACGACTGTTTCTTAGCCAGTACCAGGTAGTTTTGATGACTGTTGCTCTATAGTACAGTTTAATATCTGGTATGGCTAGGCCACCTTCCCTAGCATTTCTTTTCATTAATACCCTAGATATTCTAGACCTCTTGTTCTTCCAGATGAATTTTGTTATTATTTTATCCAGCTCTGTAAAATAATTTTTAGTAGTTTGATTGATATGGCACTGAATAGATAGATTAATTTAGGTAAAACTGTCATTTTTATTATATTAGCTTGGCCTAACCATGAGCAACTGATATTTTTCCATTTATTTAGATCTGACTTTATTCGCGTGAAAAGTGTTTCATAATTATTTTCATATAGGCCCTGGGTTTGTCTTGGCAGATAGACTTTAAAATATATTATAGTGTTACAGTAACTTTAAATGGAATTTCTCTTTCTATCTCTTGCTGTTGGGCTTTGTTAGTAATGTTTAGGAATGCTGAGGATTTATGTGAGTTTATTTTATATCCTGCAACTTTGCTAAAGTTGTTTATTATTTCAAGTAGTTTTTTACTTGATTCTCTGGGATTCTCTAAGTAAATCATCATATCATCGGCAGAAAGTGATAATTTAGTTTCTTCTTTGGCTATTCTAATTCCCTCAATTTCTTTTTCTTCTCTTATTGCTACAGCTAACATTTCTAGTACCAAATTGAATAGTAGGGGTGATAATGGACATCCTTGTTTCACCCCGATCTTATTGGGAATGCATCTAGCTTATCCCCATTACAAATAACGCTTGTTGATGGTTTTAAGTAAATGCTATTTATAATTTTAAGGAAGGCTCCATTTATTCCTATGCTTTCTAGTGTTTTTAATAGGAATGGGCATTGTATTTTGTCAAAGGCTTTTTCTGCATCTATTGAGATGATTGTATGGTTTCTGCTAGTTTTGTTGTTGATATGATCAATTATGCTGATAGTTTTCCTAATATTGAAACAGCCTTGCATTCCTGGAATAAATCCTACCTGTTGTATTATTCTCGTGATAAGTTGCTGCAATCTTTTTGCTAATATTTTATTTAAGATTTTTCCATCAATATTCATTAGAGAAATTGGTCTAGAATTTTCTTTCTCTGTTTTGACTCTACCTGGTTTGGGTATTAGTACCATATTTGTGTCATAAAAAGAATTTGGTAGGACTCCTTCTTCACCTATTTTCCCAAATAGTCTATAAAGTATAAGAATTAATTGTTCTTTAAATGTTTGATAGAATTCACATGTAAAACCATCTGGCCCTGGAGATTTTTTCCTAGGGAGTCCATTGATGGCTTGCTCAATTTCTTTTTCTGAGATGGGGTTATTTAGTTATTTTACTTCCTCTTCTGTTAACCTGGACAATTTATATTTTTGTAGATGTTCATCCATATCCCTAAGGTTGTCAAATTTATGGGCATACAATTGGGCAAAATAATTCCTAATTATTGTTTTGATTTCCTCTTCATTGGAGGTGAATTCACCCTTTTCATTTTTGATACTGGTAATTTGATTTTCTTCTTTCTTTTTTTAAATCAAATTGACCAAGGGTTTATCAATTTTATTGGTTTTTTCATAAAACCAGCTCTTTGTTTTATTTATTAATTCAATAGTTTTCTTGGTTTCAATTTTATTAATCTCTCCTTTGATTTTCAGTATTTCTAATTTGGAATTTAATTGGGGATTTTCAGTTTGTTCTTTTTCTAGCTTTTTCAGTTGTATGCCCAATTCATTGATCTCCTTTCTCTCTATTTTATTCATGTAAGTATTTAGAGATATAAAACTTCCCCTAAGAACTGCTTTTGCTGCATCCCATAAGTTTTGGTATGTTGTCTCATTATTGTCATTCTCTTGAATGCAGTTATTAATTGTTTCTGTGATTTGTTCTTTGGCTCACTCATTCTTTAGAATTAGATTATTTAGTTTCCAATTAATTTTTAGCTTATTTTTCCATAGTTCTTTATTACAAATAATTTTTATTGCATCATGATCTGAAGAGTATGCTTTGACTACTTCTGCCTTTCTGCACTAGATTGTGAGGTTTTTATGCCCTAGTACATGGTCAGTTTTTGAGTATGTGCCATGTACTGCTGAGAAGAAAGTATATTCCTTTTAATCCCCATTCAGTTTTCTCCAGAGGTCTATCATATCTGCCTTTTCTAAAATTCTGTTCACCTCCTTAACTTCTTTCTTATTAATTTTGAGGTTAGATTTATCAAGTTTAGTGAGGGGGAGGTTGAGGTCTCCCATTATTATAGTTTTGCTATCTATTTCTTCCTGTAACTCCCTTAACCTCTCCTCTAAGAATCTGCATGCCATACCTCTTGGTGCATATATGTTAAACAATGATATTGGTTCATTGTTTATGGTGCCTTTTAGCAGGATGCAGTGTCCTTCCTTATTTCTTTTAATTAAAGCTATCTTTACTTTTGCTTTTTCTGAGATTAGAATTGCTACACCTGCTTTTTTTTTTACTTTAGCTGAAGCCCAATATATTTTACTCCAGTCTTTTACCTTTACCCTGTGCGTATCCCCTTGTTTCATACATGTTTCTTGTAAACGGCATATTGTAGGATTATGGTTTTTAATTCATTCTGCTATCCACTTCTGTTTCATGGGAGAGTTCATCCCATTCACATTCACAGTTATGATTACTATCCGTGTGTTTTTTTCCATCCTATTTCACCCCTGTTTATGCTTTTATTTCTCCTTTTCCCTTCCACTCCTCAACAAAGTTTTGCTTTTGACCACTGCCTTCCTCAGTTTACCCTCCCTCTTGATTCCCCTCCCTTATCTTACCATTTTCCACTTGCTACTTCTTCCCTTCCTTCTGATCACCCCCCTCCTTTTTTCCCTTTCCCCTCCTACTGCCTGTAGGACAAGTTAGATTTCTATACTTATCAGGGTGTGTTATTCCCTTCTTGAACCAGATCCGATGACAGTAAAGCTCAAATACTGCTCTTCTCCCTCCCTTCTTTCCCTCTAATATAATGTGTTTTTGTGCATCTTCATGTGATGTAATTTACCCTTTTTTACTACCTCCTTACCTCTTCTCTCAGAACCCTCTGTTTACATCTCTCAATTATGTTTTTATCCTTACATCAGTTATTTTATACAGACATCTGCAGTCTATGTGTATCCCTTTCAATTGTCACAATAACTGTACTGTTCTCAAGATTGACATATATATATGCATATACATATATATGCATATATATATATATAACATACATAAGATGATATAATGCTATGTAAAGAAGTAAATAATTTGCCCTTAGTGATTAATAAGGTTTGTGGGTTTTTTCCCCCTGTTTGCCTTTTTATGTCTCTCTTGAGTTTTGTATTTGAAGATCAAGTTTTCCACTGAGTTCTGGACTTTTCATCAGGAAGGTCTGGAATTCCCTTATTCTATTGAATGTCCATCTCCTCGCCTGAAAAATTATGCTCAATTTTGCTGGGTAGTTGATCCTTGGTTGTAGTCCGAGCTCTTTTGCCCTTCAGAATATCATATTCCAATTTCTCCTGTCATCTAATGTAGAAGCTGAAAGATCCTGTGTGATCCTGCCTATAGTTCCACAATATCTGAATTGTTTCCTTGTGGCTGCTTGCAGTATTTTCTCCTTGACTTTGTAATTCTGAAATTTGGCCATAATATTTCTTGGTGTTTTCATTTTGGGCTCTCTTTTAGGGGGTGATCAGTGGATTCTTTCAATGACTATTTTACCCTCTGGTTCTAGGACCTCTGGGCAGTTATCTTTAATAATTTCTCTGAAAATATTGTCAAGGCTCCTTTTTTTCATCGTGGATTTCTGGTAGACCAATAATTCTTAAATTATCTCTCCTGGATCTATTTTCCAGGTCAGTTGTTCTTCCAATCAGATATTTCACATTTTCTTCTATTTTTTCATTCTTTACATTTTGTTTTACTACTTCTTGATGCCTCATAGAGTCATTAGCTTCCACTTGCCCAATTCTAATTTTTAATGAGTTGCTGTCTTCATTTTGCTTTTTAGTCTCCTTTTCCAATTGGTTGATTTTACCCCTCGGGGTGTCATTTTCGCTATTTAGATTCTGAATCTCCATAGCCATTTAGCCAATCTTATTTTTTTAAGGACTTGATTTCATCAGTGGTTTTTTTTCCCCATTTTTTCTTTTACCTGCCTAATTTGGTTTTTAAAATCTTCCTTTAGTTCTTCTAGTAATGCTCTTTGGGCTTCAGACCAGTTCACATTCCCTTCTAAGGTATCAGATGTGAGTATAGTGTCAATGCTATCCTCTTCCAAATTGGTATTTTGATCATGCCTGTCTCCATAAAAAGAATCAGTGGTCTTTGTTTTTTTTCTTCATGTTGGTTAGCTTTTTCCTTCTTTACAATGGCTTTCTGCTTTGTGGGCTCAGGGCTCTCTGTCCCAGGTTTCTTGTTCAGGGGATTGTGAGTCTAGTTACTGGCTTTGTGTATTATAGCCTTCTGTTTCCTGATGTGTGGGGGATGGGTCTGGCTGTCTGAAGTCTCCTCTTCCCCTGGGGCTGCTCTCCAGCACTGTTGCTCTTCAGCAATGGTCTTAGCCATTTGCTGTCTGTGCTGTTGTCTGCCACTTCCCCTGGCTGTGCAAAGGTATGGCTGGGCTCCTGGTGTTGACCTCTGCTGGCTCTGCCCCTCTGGGACCCAGGAACTCCCACTACTTGGCCACTAAAGCCCTACTTCTGTCTCCTCTATTCCAGCATTTTTTCCCAAAGGAATTCTCTGGGTGGGGGTTGGGGAGGGATTAGGGCCATTTACCTGGCCAGTATGTCTACCAGAAGTTCAAGAAGATAAATTTCTAACCTTTGGGCGGCAAACCTCAGGAGTTGATGTCTCACAACTGGTGGCATTGTGCTGCTGCCTCTCGTCACTTCTACAGATTCCTGTCCTGTGTTGGGAGGCCTGGGGATCTCTGCTGGTTTTGGGTGCCCAGCTTTCTGCCAGCCTGGGTCTCTGGCTGGTTTTCGCAGCTGCTTCTGCTTTGGTGTTGTCTGGTGCAGCTCCACACGCCAAGTGCTCTCCCAGCCTACAGATCCATCCCGTCGACCTTTCGGAATCTCCTGGCTTGGAAATATGCCCCACTCAGATTGCTAGCGGCTTCTAACTCTCTCAAATCTGCTCAGATTCACTTTTTTATAGGTATCTCCTTTTTTTTTTTTTTAAAGTACTCATAACCATTCTGGCTCTACGTATTCAGGGCTAGAAGACCTTGTTAGACTGGGTCTTTGGCAAGAAGGACTCAGGACATTTTTGTAATTCAGGAGTGATTTGAATCTTAAGTACAACATTTCTTGAGATACCTAGGAAGTTTTCACAGTAATTCAATTTATGTAATTGGCTGTGACACTCTTCATGTTACAACTGATCTACTTCCTGAGGTACAAGTCCTGGGCAACTACTAATGCGCTCACACACTAAGCCTTCAGGAATTCCCTAAATGAAAAGCTGCAGAAAAAGTACCTCAACACTTCTGTGTTCTTTTAAAGTAAGAGATCTCAACTGATAGCCTTTAAACATGTCTTCATTTGTGAACCAGACCTCTTATGAGCTAAATATACTTATTTCTATTTATTCTAAGGACACGATATTTGCAACTTGGCAATCATGAAATTCCAATCCACAGGAAACTAATATTTATATCCAGGCCATCATTGTTCAATCTAATTAGATCTGTTTTTAATAAGTTGGCAATTATTACTGTAGCTAGAAGACACTGGTAATTTCAGTGAGGCTTAATGAGGCGGCAGAGATGTAATACACAGAAAGGTGATTGGGAAAATAGGCACAAGGTCCACAGAGAATTTACTCAGCAGTACTTCCAGGCAATTCCTGCCCATATTTTTGTCGTCCTGGTCTATTGCAGCTGCTTTTAGGGACTTAGAGGTTTCTACAGAGGAGGCAGACCTGCTAATACAGAAAAAGCAATAAGACTTTATTAGGGCTTTATTAGGACTCCCACACAGGAAAGGTAGTGATTTAACTTGAGACAGAGACATGAGAAAGGGAGTATAGGAAGATAGGAAAAAGAATACATTTGAATAATAATTGCTGGAGAGACAAAGATACAACTAGATCTCAGGAGAGGACAGGATATATCTGTGACTCAGACATTGGAGAACTCTCTGGGCCATGATCTTTAGGCCTTGGCAGCAGTAGGAAGGGCATTGATTCTGCAAGATGCACTCTTTGAATTTGGTAGCCAAATGCCTCCAGGGTCTTACTACATATTATAATGTTGGGTATATATGCTTAGCTTCCATCCTTTGCAACAGGGGCAGCTCTGGAATGCCAACAAAGGTCCAAAGGTTTTACACAGAGTAGTGGGGTCTCATTTAGGACTGATTGGTTTCCCTAATATCTGGCATCTGCTAGGTACCTCGATTACTGAAATTTCAGGTGGAATGGCAATTTCTAGTGTCAACAGTTCCATCTATAGAAGTTGGCATAAATGCAGTATAGTGGATAAGGCATTGGACTTGGTATCAGGAAGACATGATTTCAAATCCTGCCTCAGATACCTCCTAGCTGTGTGAACCAGGATCAATAACTTAACCTATTCAGCTTTAGTTTTCTCATCTGCAAGAATGGGGATAACAGTAACATCTACCTCCCAGGATTGTTGTGAGGATCATATAAGACAATACGTTTAAAGCACTTTATAAATCTTAAGACACTTTATTAGAAATGGCACAGGGCACACATACATGGGGATGTATATGAAGTAAGGATACTCCAACACAAGAATCAGCAGGCCCAGAAAGCTACAGGGATTTTGTGGATTTGTGAGGGAGGACAAAGAACATTATGAAGGTCCTTGGTTCACTTGAATTCAGAATAAAACTTGACACTGACTTTACTATCTTTGAAAGTAGTGGAATGGAGAAGTGAAAGAAAATCCAGGTTGAGATAAGAAAAAATAACTATCTATTACTTCACGAAAGAGAAATATAGGGTAGGTTCATAGATTTATTGTCTATTTGTAACTCTTCAGGACCACAATTAACGGAGTAGGCTCAAATCTGCAGGGTAGAAGAAGTTTCTCACTGGGAGCTCTCTGCACTATGAAATCACAGACCTGATCAAAAGAAAAAAAGTCTATCCCTTGCACCCTTTCACTAGCTCACTGGACTACTCATCAGTCCCTGAATACTTCAGGTGCTTTTTTGCCTCTCTACATGGCCTCTCCTATCTTCTCTACCTATTGAAATCTTAGTCCTCTATCAAGGCCAAGAACAAATGCTAACTCTTCCATGAAGCTTTCTGTGTTCTTGCCAGCAAGAAGTGATGTCTCCTGCCTCTGAACTCTCAAAGCCCTTCAGTCATAGTTCGTGTATTTGTCACACTCTACTTGCTTGATATTTATGTACATATCTTATCTTCCCTACTAGATTGTAAGCTTCTTGAGAACAAAAACTGGTTTATTAATCTTATCTCCTTCAGAACCTAGGAAAGAGCCATTCACGCACTAGATGCTTTAAAAATATCTTTTGCAAAAGGTCGTGTAGCAAAGTGAAGAATGACTGATGACAGCCTGCATACTACATTGGCATCCATAAAATGTCACTATATCTAGGAGACTCCAAGTCCATTGAGCAGAACCTCTGTAGAGAATTTATGGGAGGGCTTGGATAAGAGTTGCAGAGGATGAAAAACCATGCACGGGCTGTGAATTGTACTGTTAGAAGTAGTGTCTACCTAGAGGAAATCACAGATCACATTTATAAACTTCAGGCCTGAAAAGGAATCTGTTGTCTGTAACCACAGAGGTGTGTTTGTTCAGGAGGCTAAAGAACAGGGACTGAAAGTTCTACTTTTTGTCTTTAGGCCTATGTGATGACTCTGGGAATGCAATTTCTCTTTCTAGGTTTCAGTTGCATCATCTGTGAAACTGAGAGATCAAAACTAATCTATCTTTGATAGCTGATTAGAAAGAGATCTAAAATGATTATGTAACTGAAGATATTTGATACTGGCAATCTCCAGCATTTTATTTTTGTTAAGCTCTGGAGGGAGTAGTCCATAAAATGTAATGAAAATGGCCATCATAGTGAAGAATCAGGACAACCTTTTCACGGGAGACTAAAAGGGCAATGTTTTTTTCCCTTAAAGTTTTGCTAGTAGTTTGCTGTGCTTCTTATATCAGACTATATTGGTATCAGAAAATTAACTGAAAAGTTAGTTGACTCATGCTCAATTAAAGAACGTCTCCATATCTAAGATGAAAACAATTAAATGAGTAATTTACAAAATGATTTTTTTTTTACATTTGTCAGAGCTAATTATACTGACACAGCTTTCATATGTAGGTAACCAAAAACTAATGACTTTATAATTACAATGTGCTTGACTCGGGCAGATTTAACCCACGGCTTCAAAGTCTTTTCTTTATTTTAGTACCAAAACTAGTAATTTTTCACAAAAGTCCATAAAATGTTCAAATATAATATATCATTAGCTTGCAAAGGTTACAATAAGTTTGTATAATAAAATACAAATTACTACCTTTCACATAGCATCTGAATAGAGGTTTGGGGGTAAATAGTATAATTTGATGACAATAAATGAGCCTGAATATGCAGGGAAAAGATCTATTGGAAACTTGCATATTCATATTCATGGTAGATTTCCCCTGATTTGTTGCTTTTCAGTTGCTTATATTGATTTCTAGGATTTTAATTCTTAATTAACACATATATGTGTACATGATTTCAATGAAGTGTTTTACTTAATATACTGAATCTTTTATATAAGTTGATCAGCTTTGCTGTGGGATTAACTGTGTATCTTAACAATATATTTTATGTCTTATCTGTATTTTCCATTCCTGCTGCTTCCACTCTAGTTCAAGACCTTTTCATGTCATATCTGAAGTATTTCTATAGTTTCCTAACTGGTCTACTTGCTTCTGTTGTTGTTAAGTCATTTTCTTGTCATACCTCACTGTCTGTGACCTCATTTGGGGTTTTCTTGGCAGAGAAACTGGAATAGCTTATAATTTCCTCTTCAGCTCATTTCACATATGAGGAAACTGAGGCAAATAGGGTTAAGTGACTTGCCGAGGGTCACACAGCTAGTAATTTTCTGAGGCCAGATTTGAACTCATGAAGATGAGTCTTTCCAAATCCAGGCCCCAGCACTCTCTCCACTGCACCACCTAGCTCCCCTCCTTGCCTCTGGGCTCCCCATATTGAATCCATTCTATGTAATACTGCTAGAAGACTCTTCCTAAAACATCACTATTAACATGTTACTCTCCTGCTCAAGAACATTTAAATACCCCCCATTGCCTATAGGTTACACCTATAGGGAGTTACACCTTTGTAACTCATTCAAGTCCTCCACAATCTATTTCTACCTACCTTTCTCCCTAACACAAACCTTTCCTGCAATCAAACTCGTGTACTATTGACTGGCTCCATCATGCCTGTGCTTTCCTAACTCTATGCATTTGGTCACTTTCTGGAATGCTATCCTATATCCTTTCTACCTACTCTATTTTTAATCATCTTTTAAGGCCCAGGTCCTTCATTCTACATGAAGTCTTTCCAACCCACTACAGTCTACAATGATCTCTGCCTCCTCTGAACTCAACATACCATGTTGGTACTAATTTAGCTGTTATAAATATTATCTCTTTCTCTGTGGAAGTTCCTGTGTAAATTCCTTTATTGTGATTTTAGCTTTTTATTATTCCTATTTATTTATACTTTTATTGTTTTGCTTTATTTCTCTTTGGTTTGGAAGTTACTCTAGAGCAGACTATACCTTATTGATTTTTGCCATTCCCCTCAGTCACCAGCACAGTATGCAGTAGGCACTCAACAAATACATATTAATTGGCTTGGCCTCAAGGATTATCACAAAAAGATTGCCACATCATTACTTTTTTTATACTAAGAATAACTAGGAACCATTAAGATCTGAATTCAAATTCTCCCTCTGACACATTCTGGCTGTTTGATCCTGGGCAAGTTATTTAATCTCTCAACATTTTGAGCAACTAACTTTGAGAGAATATCAGTTTCAGTGAAGGTGCTTATCTACATTGGAAAAGATATTTTCCTCACTTGGATCTCCCTATATTAATGAAATAACAGATCTGGTAAAAAATAAAGCATAATAGTTAACACGTGTAATACTTTGCATATTTTGTTTCATTTGAATCTCACAATCGCTTCCTGAGTTGCATAGTACAAGCATAATTTCCTATAGTTTGTGGATAAGGAAATAGAGCTTCATAGAATAAAATTTTGGTGTTTGGGGCCAGGAGCATAAAATACGCCCTCAAATCCATTTTTATTATTTTAAATTTTTAAAATAAGTTTTTATTTATATTTTCTGTTTTTTACTTCACCATGATATACCATGTATCTTTCCCCCTCCCTAAAAGCTATCTCATATGACAGATAGTAATTTTTAGAGAAGAAAAATATCAGCACAATTGATTGATATATTGAAAAAGTCCAAAAATATGTGCAAGGTGTTACATTTGTGGACCTCTCATCTCCAAAAAGGAGTAGGTCGGAAGCTTCTTCTTATATTTCTTCTTTTGAGTTACACTTGCTTTTATAATTTTTACACTTATTTGTGAATTTTTTGGTGTATTGTTTTTTTCCACTTACATTGTGGTGGTTGCTTACGTATATTGTTTTCTTGGTCCTGCTAAGTTCATTCTGCATCAGCTCATATAGATCTCTTCATGCTTCTCTGTATTCAGTACACATACCATGTTTTAGAGCATAGTAGTATTCCATTATACTCATGTGCCACAATTTGTTTAGCTCTTCCCCATTCCGCAGATGATGGTCATCTATTTTTTTTCTAATTTTTAACTATCATAAAATGCGCTACTATAAATATTTTGGCATACATGGTTAGTTTTTTCTTATCAATGGCTTCCTTGGGGAGCAAGTCCAGCAGTGGACTCTCATGTTCAAAGGGTATGTAAATTATTGTCACTTTATTTGCATCATTTCAAAGTGGTTGTACCATTTCACAGCTCCACCAACAATATAGTAGTGTGCCTATCTTCTACGACCTTTCCAAAATTGACTGTTGCCTTCTTTGTCATTTTTACCAATTTGCAGAGTATGAGGTAAAGTTTCAGGGTTATTTTGATTTGCTTTTCTCTTATTATAAGTGATTTGGAGGATGTGGTTGTGAATATTTTACAATTTTTCTTTTTAGAGCTTTTTGTTCATATCTTTTGACCATTTATCTAGTAGGGAATGACTATTAGTCAACATGCATGTATACACACAAATTGTTTATATATCTTGGATATCAAATCCTTATCAGAGTAATTTGATATATATATATATATTATATATATATATCATAGACCATTTCCATTCTTATTCTACATTCATTAACGTTTTATACACAGAAGTTTTTTAGTTTTAAGAAATCAGTTATTTATTTTATCTTTTGTATGGTAATTGCCTCTTTCTCTTGTCTGGTTAAGAATACTTCTCTTACCCATAGCTCTGAGAAGTATATGATCTGTTTCTCTTCCATTTTTTTAGTATGCTCTTTAATGTTAAGATTCTATATCTATTTAGACTGTCGTGTGGCATGTGGTATAAGGTGTTGGTCTATGCCTAATTTCTGCCAGACTTCTTTCTAGTATTCCCAACAGTTTTTTTAATCAAATAAGTAGTTTCCCCCTGGGTAACTTATGTTTTCCACTTTATCAAACACTGAGTTATTGAATTCTATTGTTTCCAAATTTCCCTTGATCTATCTCTCTATTGTCTAACCAGTACCAGATGGTTTTGATGACTGCTTCTTTATCACATACTTTGAGATCTATAGGTGCTATTCCTCCTTCATCGTTCTTTTCATAATTTCCCTTGGTATTCTAGTTTGTTTTCCAAATAAATTTTCCATTATTTTATCAAGCTCTATAGAGTATCTTCTTGGTAATTTGATTGGTATAATATTAAAAGTGTGAATTAATTTTGGTAGTGTTATAATTTTTATTATATTGGCACAGCAAAGCAATGAGTATCAGCTATTTATGGTATTTATTTCTTTAAGGAGTTGTTTGTAATTGGATCTATATAAGTCTTGGATTTTGTGTACTTTGGCATTGTGTACTTTGAGAGGTTGATCCTTAGATATTTTATGCATTTGGTAGTTAATTAGATTGGCTCTATATTTGTTTCATAGAAGGATTCTGGCAGGGTGCTTTCTCAATTTTTGAGGATAATTTGTGAAGTATGGGTACTAACTCTTCTTTAAAAGCTTGATAGATTTTCTTGTGAATCTTCCAGGTCCTAATGTTATTATCTTTGATTCTTCCTTTACAGCTAGACCTATTTCCTCTTCTGAGATCAGGTTATTTAATATCTTCATCTGATCTTCTAATAATTTGGTTATTTTACATTTTTCAGGTATTCCTCTATTTCTTTTGTGCTTTCAGGCTTTTTTTTTAAAGCACATAATATTCACGTAGATGGTGCAGTGCCAGGCCTGGAGTCAGGAAGATTCATCTTCCTGAGTTCAAATGCAGCCTCAGACACCTACTAGCTATGTGACTCTGGGCAAGTCATTTAACCTTGTTTGCCTCAGTTCCTCATTTGTAAAATGAGCTGGAGAAGGAAATGGCAAACCACTCTAGTATCCTTGCCAACAAAACCCTAAAGAGGATCATGAAGAGTCAGACACAAGAATTGGCACAAGAACTGGCAACAACAAAAATGTATGTAATAATTTATTCTGCTTGTTTTCATTTCTTCTTATTTTGCTGTGATTTCATCTTTCTCATCTGCTATTTTATTCATTTGATTTTCTGCTCTCTTTAATTAGATTAAAGATTTATCAATTTTATCAGTCTTTTAAAAAAACCAGTTTCTTGCTTATCATTCTTATAGGATTATTTTTGTTTCCAACTTATCTGTTCCCTCCCCCTGATTTTTTAATACCTCCTCTCTTATTTTAGGTTTCTTTGTTGATTTTCTAATTTTTAAAAATTGCATTTTCAGTTCACTAATCTTTTTTTCCTATTCTGTTAATGTAAGTTTGTAAGGGTATAATTTTTCCCTGAGGATTGCTTTAGCTGTATCCCATAAATTTTGGTATGCAATTTCACCATTAGCATTTTATATACTTTTAATTGCTTTTTGATTTGTTCTTTGACTCACTCACTATCCAAGATTTCATTGTGAAGTCTTCATTTGGGTATGTATCTTTTGTTTGTGGTCTCTTGTAATGGCAAATAAAGTGAGACTTTGTTGTCTTTTGTTTTGGAGTACTTCTCTGCACTCAGGCAATCAAGTGCCTTTGATTCTTGCTTTTGTTTCAATTAAGAGTCTTTGATTGAATGGGGAGTCTTTGATGACCTGCTTATGTCATGGGAAGGCTTAGGTCACATGGGTTTGAGTCACATGGTTGTGATGCCCTCTGTCCCTGAAGAAGTGTATATATACTCTGAGGTTAGCATTTTGCTTGGGGCTCACTCACTGGAAGAGTGTTGTGTGATTTGACCAGACAAGACTCTCGGTAGCCATTGGAGCTCCCTGGCTTTGAAAAAACCCAGATGTTGGTGCTTCTCTCTCTGATAACTATGTATGTAATGTCTTGGACAGATGGCTAGAAGCCTGTCTGTAGATTTGTGTTATTTTCCTCTGTTTATATAATTTCTGCTTGTGTTTTTTCTGAAGTTCAGGGTGCTGACTTTTTCCCCTGAACTGAGTGAATGATATATGTATGTTTAATTAAAGTGAGATTGTTAACCCCTTAAACTTGCTTACCTTAGAAAAGCAGATCAAACAACCTGTGCTAGCAGCCCTCCTGTGTACTGGTGTTATTAGTCTTACATAGCTACAGTAGCAGCAAGTAGCATTGTTTTTACACCCCTGAACCAATTACTATTCTTATTGCATTATGGTCTGTGCAGGATATATCGACTATTTCTGCCTTTTTACATTTGTTTGCAATAGATCTATGCCCTAGTATATGGTCAATTTTTGCAAATGTTTCATGTGGTACCAAAAATATGTATTTAGAAGATGCCATAATTTTTTTTTTTAATTCTAGTTTCTCCAGAAATTTGTTCAGTTCCATTTTTCCATTTTGTTTATTTTTCTGTTAGATATCCAAAACTGATGGGGGATATTGAAATCTTCTGTCACTATTGTATAATTGCCTATGTCTTCTTGAAGCTCAGATAATATTCCCTTTAGGAATTTAGATGCTATTCTTTTGGAGTTGGTTTGTTTTCTATGGTTTCTTTCAGCATAATATAATTTTCTTGTTTGTCCTTTTTTATTTTTTTTAATTTTTGTTTATGCTTTGTCTGATAGCACAATGACAACTCTTGATTTTTTTTGATTCACTTAGATGCATAGTAAAGTTTTTTCCCTAACCCCTCAGTTTTATTTTGTGTATATCTTTGTTTTTAAAATGTTTCTTGTAAGCTAAGCAATAGATTAGAGTTTTGTTTTCTTATCCAATTGGTCACTTTTTTCATTTTATTGGATTGTTTATTCCATTCACGTTTAAACTTCTTAGAATTAGGAATATATTTTCCTCCATCTGTCTCTAAAATTGTTTGTTTTTCAAGTTTTTATTTCCCCCTTCTGCTTTAAACACAGAACTATGTTCCTTCAATTATATTGTTTTATTCTTTTTTTAAGGTAGCGCTGTTCCTACTGGCTCTCTTTCCCTCTCTCTTGATCTCCTCTTCTTATTTGTTACCCCTTTCCCTTTAGGGTTTTGCTTACATGTTCCTCCTGATTTTATGGTTACACATTTCTTCTCCCTCTTTTTTTCCTCTCAGTTAGTCAAGTAGATTCCCCCTTCTCCTTCTCTTCATTCAGTCCTGTTCATTCATTTTAAAATTTTCATTTTTTACACTTCTTTCCAAAAATAATTTCTCTTACTCTCTTCATTATCAATTTTCTCTTTCTGTTTACACCCACATTCTCTGATCAATGACTCTTATAATCACCTGATCTTTCTCTTTTCTCTGTATTCTTTATATATTCAAAGCTTCCAAGGTATCCATTCTAGGTGCTGCCGTCTAGGCATTTACCGCCACTACCTTGCAGGGCTTACCCTGTGGATTCCTCTTTTCCATTGTACCTTACTCTCTGAATAATGTTAATTATTGCAGGTATTAGAGAAGATAGTGCCCCTTGATAGTACCCCAACTCTGCCCCTCTGCTTCTCATTGATTTATAGCCTTTCTTGTAGACTTCCCCCCCACACACACACACATTTGCTTGAAAGTCTTCTCCCTGTCTATATTTTCCCACCCCTCTAGGTGCCAGTTGTCCCCAGGGGTTCAACCTCCACCATTCCTATGACAACTAGACTTTTCAGGCACCAAAACTCCCAGGCCTCATTTTCTGTGAGATTCTCATCTTCCTTCATCCATATAAGCATTCATCAGAAGAACCCCCTTCCACCTCCAAAGAAAGGCCTCTTTCCTTTTTTGATCTTTCCTCTCTCCTTCTTAGCCATTCCCCTATACATTCTTCTTTTTCAGAGACCACAGAAGTCACCTTCTCCTTATTACTAGCCTTTGATTTGACCCCGGAACATCACTCCTCTCCTTCTGCCTGTTCCCTTTCCCCCTTTCATATACCCTCCTATATTGTAATGGAGTCCTACAAATGAACCATTCACCAGTAGGCAGAGTATCTCCAGATTCTGTCCACAGTGCCCTGAGTCTGCCACTTCACTGTTTCCTCTGTCAGATTTCCATCTTCAACCTCTGTTTCCTTCTGTGCCTTTACAAAGAAGTCTCTCTATTGCTGTTGCTATCTGTATTTATTCACTCCTTGTACAATTCTGTTATTTGGGGTTTTCAAGACCTTCAGTTCTGGTTTTATTTATAAAAATATTTGAAACTTTTCTTTATTGTTAAACATCTATCTTTTTTCCTATATGGTTAAACTCGGATTTTCGTGATAGGTCACATTGGGCTGCACTCTTAGCTCCAATGCTCTTCAGAACACATTGTTCCATTCCCTCCTCCTTTTTCTAGTGGGTGTGGAATAGTTGTGCGTTCTTTGAATGTCCTTTCCTTTGTATTTGACAATTTTTCTCCAGATGGCTTGCAGAACTTGTTTCTGAATTGAATTGTTAAATTTAACCACTGTAAGTTTTAGAGTTTGCAGCCTTGGTTTTTTTTTCTAAAGGTGGTCTGTGAATTCCTTCCATTGAGATTTCATTTTCTATATTCAAAAATTATGGGTAGTTCTCTTCCATCATTACATTATTATAGGGTTAAAGGTTTTTGTGCTGTCCTTTCATCTCCTGGGAGAGCTATGATCCTTACCTTGTCTCTACATGGCCTGCGTTTGAGGTCTATATGTTTTACTTGCATAGTGAGCATAATTTCTTTTAATATTTTTATTTTTTGCTTCTTTTCTTTTAGGTTGTCTTTCACTTCTGTATATTTATATTCCCAATCTATTCTTTCTTTTGTTTCTCTGGTGAATTATTGTTTTTCTATTCTGCTTATTATTTTTGCTGTGCAGGACATAAATTTTGTTCTCAAACTTTTCATTTCTCTTTTATGCCACTTAGAAACAGTGTTTTGTGGTTCCATGTTCTCAAATTCCACAGAATCCTTTGTCTTTTCAAGTGTTAGATCATTTTCTTTCATTTTGTAGTACTTATTCATAGATGCCTGAACTTGTTTACTAGATCTGGAGGTCGTATTTCCTTCCATTGCTGTTTTTCCTGTTGATTTATCAAGGTCCTTGAGATCTCTTCTTCTTGAAATTGTTGGTATTTTCGGTCTACTTGCTCCCACCTTATTTTGCTTATCACTCACTTCCTGACTGTGGTTTCCTTGGGAGCTTGATCTTAAGTGTCTTAGCTTCTTCCCACATGATTGGAATTTCATGATTGCCAAGTTGCAAATATTGTGTACTTAGAATTTGCAACAGGGGCAGCTCTGGAATGCCAACAAAGGTCCAAAGGTTTTACACAGAGTAGTGGGGTCTCATTTAGGACTGATTGGTTTCCCTAATATCTGGCATCTGCTAGGTACCTCAATTACTGAAATTTCACGTCTCTGTCTCCATTATCTTTTCACTAGCCAGAAATGGCCCCAGCTAGATGCTATGCTCTTTCTCTCAGGCTTGGTGGAGTGTTGCACAGCTCCCTATAAATAGGGTTTCTTGTCCTGGTGAGCTGTTCCACTCCCTCTGTTCCTTAGTTCTCTAGCCCTACACTGATAGTACCAACAGTTAAAAGCTTTGTAATACTGGTGCTTCTGGGTTATAGCTGCTAGCAACAACTTTTGCTCCTGAAGGACTATGGCCAAGCTGGCTGCTGACACCTGAGCAAACTTCTACAGCCAAGAGGTGGGGTTTCTATGGCACTGGAAAGTGGGGGGGGGGGGAAACAAGGTGCAGAGATGGGCTAAGATGTAAGCCTGTGTTGTGTCCTTGAGTCTCCTAGTATAGCCTCATGACCTACAGTGTAGGGGGTGGGGAAAAGGTGCTAAGTAAGCTCAGGGTCAGTGAGCATCAGTCCCTGATTTTTCCAACCTTCTTTTGGATTCTGGATGTCCTAGACTATGGAAACAGCTGAACTTGCTTCATATTTCTTGCATTATTTCTGTTTTGGAGATGTTTGAGAGGTTGCGGGAATCAGAGAAAAAATCTAGTCCACTATCTTGTTGTTCAAATGACCTAGAAGTCTCAAATCAACTTTTTAAAACAAATTGGAGTTGGAGGATATCCTGGGTTAGGTATCACTCTGCCACTCTTGGGAGGAATCTGGTAAAGCTAAGGTAGGTGACTAGAGTTCATCTGGAGTATGCTGGAGGGATGAGGCATGCCAACTGGTGGTTTCCTGTTTTCACTAGGAGAAAAATGCAAAGACAAAAATGAGATAGTCCCTACTTTTAAGAAGTTTACATCCCATGTGCAAGACAACATGCTTGTACATATATACAAAACATAAACAAAAATAAATACAGGTTCTATTTGGGGGTGTGGAAGGAGCTAACAGCTGGGGGGGATCAGGAAAAGCAATGCGTAGGAGTTGACTTGAGCAGAGTTCTCTCTGATGAAATGTTAAATTCACTTATTTCTGTGTTGCCGAAGGAGAGTAATTGTCACTAGTAATCTCTAAATTTCAGTACCCTGATGTTCTGCCTTAGTCACAGCTCTGTCAGAGGCATTAAGTGACTGGTTCTGGATCGTAAAGCTAGTAAGCGTCAGATGATGTCTCTCCTGACTCCTCATCCAGAGCTCATTCCTTGGCACCGTGCTACCTCTATAACTTGGTCCCATTGTACAGACCTGGGAATGATGTTGAAGGGAAAATGAAGCTTCTTAGTTTAGTTTTGTCGATGCTCTTTGGCATCCATCTGTTTGTGTTGCTCTAATTTATTCAGTAAATATAAACAAGTCCAAATCTTCCCAGAGACTAGATGAATTCTGTCAAGGCAGCACTTGCTTGTCTCCCTACACACATCGGAAACAATTTCAAAGAATACAATTAAATTGTAGAAAAGCCTAATAAAAAAATCCCATCACAAAAATATCTCTTTCAAGCATGATACATTCTTGGTGTATTTTGGAATTATTTTAACTGCCAGGTGTATCAATTACAAAGATGGCCAAGACAAGCTAAATTTGTCCATTTGGTCAAATAAATACTTGGAGAATCTTAGACGCCTGAGTGGCACAATGTTAGCACAGTAGCAATCATAAAAAGTCAAGAATATAGCATTTCATTACTGACAAAATAATGATTAGTTCATTGGAATGACGTTTAGCTTCCTACAGTGAAATCTAGGGGCCCATGAATAGATCTGACTCAGTACTTGGAAGTTCTGAAGATAAAACAATTTATAGCTCTGAGAGAAACCTGGAAGTATGCCAAGTCATCTTTTAATAGCCCTGCGAACAAAAGGGTTTGAGTAATAACTGCATAGTAATTTAAGGTTTGCAAATCACTTTTTTCCTTCATAGCTATATAGTACTATCTACTGTGAAGTACTATCTGCTGTGAAGTACAAGCATTGGGATACTAGCAAGGGGTCTATATCTTTGATTTCATTCATGCAGGGAACTTCTAGGAAAAAAAACTTTTTATCAGTGCATAGTGGCTACTCTTCTGCATCTTAGTCTTACAGAGTTGACAAATCTTGTCTTCATGCTTATTTTGAAGGTGAGGAAACTGAAGTATACAGAAGTAAAGGATCCTATTTTTTAGTGACACATTGTATCAGAGCCATGATTTAAACTCAAGTTTCCTCCTCCTAAAAGCCCAGTACTGTTTTTATAACCCACTGTTCAGTCATTTCAGTTGTTTCTGATTCTTCGGAACCCCATTTGAGATTTTCTTTTTTTCTTTTAATAAATAAATAAATTAATTAATTTTTAGTTTTCAACATTCACTTTTATAAGATTTTGGGTTTTAAATTTTCTCCCCATCCTTTCCCTTCCCCCTCACCAAGGTGGCTTGCAATCTGATGTAGGCCATACATGTACAATCACATTAAATATATTTCCATATTAATTATGTTGTAAAGAAGAATCAAAACCAAAGGGAAAAACCATGAGACAGAAAAAAACAAAAAAGGAAAAATAGTATGGTTCAGTCTGCATTCAGACTCCATAGGTCTTTCTCTGGATGTGGATGGCATTTTCCATCACGAGTCTTTTGGAATTGTCTTAGATCATTGCAATACTCACAAGAGCTAAGTCTATCAAAGTTGGTCATTGTACAACATTGCTGTTACTTTGTACAATGTTTTCCTGGCTCTGCTCACTTTACTCAGCATCAGTTCATCCAAGTCTTTCCAGGTTTTTCTGAGGTCCACCTTCTCATCATTTCTTATGGAATAGTAGTATTCCATTCCATTCATTTTTGGGTATAATTTATTTTTATTTTTATTGTATTTTATTTTTTTCCTAGTTACATGTCAAAATAATTTTTAGCATTCATTGTTAAAAATATGAATTTATTTATTTTTAGTTTTCAACATTCACTTCCATAAGTTTTAAATTTTCTCCCCCTCCCTTCTCTCCTCAAGATGGCATACAATCTGATATGGGCTCTACACAGACATTCCTATTAAACACATTTTCACATTAGTCATATTGCATAGAAGAATTATAATGAATGGGAGAAACCACAAGAGAGAAAAACAAAACAAAACAAAAAAGAAAATAGTCTGCTTCACTCTTCATTCTGACTCCATACTTCTTTCTCTGGATGTGGATGGCATTTTCCATCACGAGTCCTTTGGAATTGTTTTAGGTCCTTGCATTGCTGAGAAAGTCTAGGTCTACTAGAATCAGTCATCGCACACTGTGACTGTTACTGTGTACAATGTTATCTTGGTTTTGCTCACTTCACTCTGAATCAATTTATGTCTTTCCATGTTTTTCTGAAGTCTGCCTGTTCATCATTTCTTATAGCACAATAGTATTCCATTACATTCATATACCACAACTTGTTCAGGCATTCCCCAATTGATGGGCATTCCCTTCAATTTCCAGTTCTTGGCCACCACAAAAAGAGCTGCTATAAATATTTTTGTACATGTGGGTCCTTTTCCCATTTTCATGATCTCTTTGGGATACAGTCCTAGAACTGGTATTGCTGGGTCGAAGCGTATGTGCATTTTTATAGCCTTTTGGGCATAGTTCCAAATCCTCTCCAGAATAGTTGAATCAATTCACAACTCTACTGACAATGTATTAGTGTTCTAGTTTTCCATTTGGGGTTTTCTTAACAAAGATATTGTAGTGGTTTCCCATTTCTCTTTTCAGTTCATTTTACAGATGAGGACCTGAGGCAAACAGGGTTAAATGACTTGCCCAGGGTGTCACACAGCTAGTAAGTGTCTGAGGCCAGATTTAGTTCAGGAAGATTAGTCTTCCTGATTCCAAGCCCAGTGCTCTATTCACTCCACCACCCATCTGCCCTCACTTCTCACTCTTTCTCCAAATATATTGTTCAGTGGTGAGAGAATACTTTTGAATGAAACAGGTATCAGGAAAAAGGTGAACAAAGGGGTGTTATGGATTAAGGAAAGAGAAGAGAGAATACAGTATATTTTGAGAAGTTAGAAGCAGGTGACACTTACTTTAAAAGCCATGGAGACATTAGCTGTAATGATTTGGTTGGCTTCATCCCTCTAACATTCTAAGTCATAGCTATTTAACCCTCATCTGTGAGTTTAGGCCTGTCTAGTCCCTGGAATCAATATTAACCTGAAATAAGAAGGAACACAGAAAACCCTAGGTCAGTAACATGCTAGTTTCTTTTGTGTTGTGCTGGTTTTGCACTAATCTTGGTAATTTAATTCTTCAGCAAATGCATTTTGCTTTGAGACTGTTGCTCATTCCCTGACTTTTAACTTAGCTCCTTAATGACTTGGTTTTCTTCCTAGTTAATCAGCGAATGGTATCCCACCCCTCCCCCTCACTCCACTCTCTTCCTAAATGAATCTCCCATTCATGAACACCAAACTCTTTGCCTCTGATACCTGTTGCCAAAGCACTTTGAAACCAATCACCTGTCTTCCTAGATTGCAGCAGACTGGAAGATTTCCTACAGTCTGGATCTCTGTCAGTTGCCTTCCTTGCCCCCACTTAGATGGATCTTGCTTTTTGTTTAGACCCTTCCTCCTCTCTGTCAGTTGATCCCACAGCTTTGGCATTTGCTTTAGACATACATGCCTCTGTACTTTCTTTTTATTTCTTTTCTTACTTAATACATATTAATGAATAAAATGAGCATTTCCATAGCATACTACAATAAAAAAGGTGATTGTACATGAAACTGCAAACTGACTAAGCACAACTTGCTATTCCTTTCAAATATACAACAAAATAGTTGTCTACGTTTCTTTTGTCCCCTACTCTACTCCCCACCTTAGAGATGGCTACCGTTAGACACAAATAGAGATACATGTATATTTATATATGTAAAATTTTCCTATATATCATTCTATTTATCAGTTCTTTCTCTGGATGCTGATAGCATCTTTCTTCATATGTCCATTATTTTTAATTTGTGTATTTACAACAATGAAAATTATTTAGTCTCTCAAAGCTGTTCTTAAAACAGTATTGCTGTTACTGTATACAAAATGTTACCTTGGTTCTGCTTATTTCACTCTTCATTATTTCATGCAAGACTTTCCATGTTTTTCTAAGATCATTGAGCTCATGACTTCTTATAGCAAGGTAATGTTTCATCACTCTCATATACTACACCTTCTTCAGCCATTCCCCAATTGATGGACATCCCTATAGTTTCCAGTTCTTTGTCACCACAAAGAGAGTTGCTATAAACATTTTAGAACATACCCCTAATCATCTTTAGAAATATGCCTAATAGTGGTGTTGCTAGGTCAAAGGGTATAGACAATTTAATAATTCTTTGGGCATAATTCCAGATTGCTTTCCAAAATGATTAGATCAGTGCACAATTCCACCAACAATGAATTAGTGCCCAAATTTTACCACATCCCTTTCAACATTTGTCACTTTCACCTTCAATCATTTTAGCAAGGTTGTTTTAATTTGCATTTCTCTAATCATTAATGATTAAGAGCATTTTTTTTAGTATGACTATAAGTCATTTTGATTTCTTCATTGGAAAACTGTCTGTTCATAACACCATTGCCTGGCCTTGCCGATAGAAAATGTGCTGGATTTGGAATCAAAGGATCTGGGTTCATTTTATAGCTCTGCTAGTTACTAGCCACATACTTTTGGTAAGATATGTTACCTCCCTGGGCTTTAGTCTCACCATTTGTATCTAGCCCTACATCCTGTGATCCTTTGTGTTCTAACACCTGTCATTTCAAGTATTTCATGGATCTGTCTAGATTCCTAGGACACAGCTTTCTTTTGTCTGGTCTCTTCCACTATTGCTTGATAATAGTCAGTCTTAAAATATCTAGCAACAATGCCAGTCCTATCAGCAGGTAGAGTAGAGATCAAACTGCTGGAGTGATTTGAGGGCTGCAAGAGTTCCTTGGACTAATACATACATATCTAAATATACATGAACACACATATGTACACATACATGTTATGTTACATACTTAAATGCTATGACTGAAGTTTTTATGATTCAAATAATTCCTGGGGACTTTTGAGAAAAATGATATTTCTTTGAAACTGTTTAAAACATGATCATACTAGAGAGGGGAAACACAAAGTATAGTAATATACTTTGTCATCTAACTATTCAGGTTTTTTTTCACTGGAAAGAAAACTCAGTCATTAGGCAGCTGAGTTAAGAGTCAAGGACTGAACAACAGAGACCCAAATAGAACAGAGAGTTCTCTTCCTAATGGAATAATTACCTTTACCTCTTGTAGGCACAATCAGGGACTGGTCTTGAAGCCTTCCTTCTGACTCAGCTAAGTCCATAGGCTGTGGGTTTATACAAGTGGGATCTTTAAGTGAAGAAATAGAGGATAAGGGACTTTCCAAAACCATTTCAACTTTCAAAATTAATTTGGTTATTAATCAACTTTACTCATCAGGATTGCATCAGGGTTGTTCCTGCACTAGATGGGAGCTTTCAGAGTCATAGAGTCAAGCCCAGGATCTCAGAATTGGATGGGTTCTCAGAGGACATCTAGTCTTGGAACACATGAGAGATACATTTTCATGGGGGAAAGGAATTGGAGAAGCCATGTACCCTAGGGTGTTTCCCCCAAGGAAATAATGGATTGTGTGTGACAATATAAGTATGCTAAGTATCTATGGAAGGTAGAGAAGATTTTAAAATAATAAAGATCATTTCATCTAACCCCTCCTTTTTATAGAGGATACTGAGGTCCAGAGATTTTTAAAATAGCATTTCATTTTTCCAACTACATGTAAAAACAATTTTTAACATGAATTTTTAAATAAAATTTTAAGTTCCAAATTTTTTCCCTCCCTCCCTTCTCCCTAAGACAGTAAGCAATTTGATATAGATTATATATGTGCAATCATGTAAAACCTGTTTCTATCTTAGTCATGTTGTAAAAGAAGAAACAGTGTGCAAAACAATTACAGTTTGCAAACGGAAAATGCCATGGAAAAAAATAAAGTGAAAATAATATGTTTTGATCTGCATTCAGACTCCATCAGTTCTTTCTCTGGGTGTGGATTGCATTTTCTATCATGAGCCTTTTGGACTTGCCTTGGATCATGTCCAGAGACATTAAGTGATAATTATTACTCAAAGTCACTCAGGGCTTTAGCAAATAGATGGATTTGAATTCAGGTCTTTTGATCCCAGCAATCTAAGAAGAATGTTTTGGGGAATCATTTCCTTCTCCTGATCTTCTATGAGTGGGTGGGATTCAGTGCTTAGCACAGTGCCTGGCACATAGTAGGCATTTAACAAGTGCTTATTGATTGGTTGATGCCAAAACAAATTTCACCCGCTTCATAAATTTTTCATGCATGGCCAATCCTGCAGAGGCTCCAGGCGCTTCTGCATGTCATAATTAATTAATAATTCAAAAATATAGCTGAGGTGTCATGAAGTTAAGTTAATTTTGTTTTTTCAAACATCTACCAAATTAGGTTTCATGGTTCCCATAGCAACTCTTAAATTTTAAGTTGAGTATTTTTTTGTTTTTACTGAGTACGTAAAATATAAGGTGAAAAAAATATCACTTTGGTACCTTGATAAGATCACATCTTTCTAAAATTACTTATTGATTGAGATAACTGCTTTCCTTTTCCCTGCTTTATGCACTTTTGCTTCTCTGGTGATCGTCTTGTGGAAATGGAAATGGAAACCACAGGCCTCTCCAGTTTTTGCCATTTTGATCAGCATTCGTAAGGCTTATTTTTCTTACCTAAAGGACTTATTTTGTAAGTATAACTTGTTTTCAGATTCCTTTTGGGAGTGAGATGTTACATGGATAATAACTGCATTTTTACTTCAAATGATTGTTGATTTTGTCCTAGAACATTCCCTGCTACAGACGTGACCCATTATTTTGGCTTTCTCTCCACCCCCATTCCTCAAGTTCACAGGTGATTTCAAGGGTCTCAATTCCAAGCGATAATAGCTAACAATAGATAGTATTAGTATGGCATGTCAAGGTTTGCAAAGGGTTTTATCTCCTTTGGTCCTCACAACCATCCTGTGAGGTAGGAGCTATTGCTAAAGCCATTTTACAGATGCGGATGTTGAGGCTAAGAGATTAAGGGACTTACTCAGGATCACCAACCTAGTAATAAGTATCTGAGGCTGGATTTGGATTCAGGTATTTCCAACAAGCACAGTTCCAATCAAATAATTTAAAACGTTTCCTAAAGAAACTGGAATGAAGCAGCATGAGCATAAACTTGGTGAGGCCTTGAAGGTGGCTTCCAAAATGAGATTCTTGAGTTGATTTCTTGACCTTTTGGCAGTTACTACACTGAATAGCTTTTCCAAGTGCATAACTATCTTGGAGGATGTTAATCTCTTCCATTTGGCCTGGCCATATGGTTGGGGGACTTGTTCTAGGTAGGGGTCTTGTGTTAAAGTTTCCATTTATTTGTTTAGTTGGTTTCACAACTGTTTGAATGTCTTTTTTTTTTTTAAATCACTATACAATAAAACCCATTTGCATGATTACTCTGAGTAACACTGTCCTTTGGGTGTTTGTTCATATTTCATGCTGCCAAAAATGGCCTAAAATTCAAATTAATTTTTCCCACAAGCATACTTTTGCAAGTGTTCTGCTTTTATGTATGGTCTGTTGTGAGGTCACTCATCTTGTTTTCCCTAAGGTACTCGATATTCTTGGGCAGTTTTCTAGAACTTGTAAAAGATTCACAACAATGGAGAGAACAGATGTTTTATAAACAGTTCTCCACTCCCCCCACTCCCATATTTTCCAATTTCCATTTTCCTTTTGAAAAAAAATCTTAGTGGATTTATCCCTGTGTGTTCTAATTACTGCTTTTTTTAATTCCCCAAAACTACTAAAGCCCCTCTCCCCTCTTTTTTCAGTTACAGTGCACCTGGCTGAAGGAAATGTCCCCACCTAAAGCTTAGTTGACTGACATAGGTGTTTAATGTAAAGATGCAAAAAATATCACCATGTAAATTACTGTTTAAATTTTTCCCTCGCCTCCTACAAAACTTTTTGGAAGGATATGTTAAGTTGCAGTGAAGGCCAGCAAGTCTAACCCCATGTATCTGAAATCCTCAGCTTCTATTTACCACCTCATTTGCTAAAAAAGAAAAGAAGAGAAGAGCAAGGCTTGGTGTCAGCCTTTGAACACGGAACATCAATATTGTATACATGGGCATATTCTGTTCTGCCAAATCAAACCTGAAATTCATGTGGCAGCTTTTCTTTTTCTTTGTATAAGTCCTAAGACCACCCTCCCCCCTTTCAAAAATTTTTTAAAATAAGCTGTACAAACAGTACACAGTGGGTAACCTGGGGAGTGTTCTCATCTGAAATATTTTCACTCATAGGGGGACACTTTACATAACCCACTAGGAGCTTGGATTTGAACTGCCTGTTGCAAGAAATTTTAAGCATAATAATGTTTGTTCACAGGATTTCCAGAGCCATATGTGTGAAATATTAAGCATAAAAATTAAGTATTCGTTTATCAGATTCCATATATGTAAACATATACATATATATAAATATATATGTAAAATGTGTCTATTTGGAAAAATTAATTATATTTTAAAATATTAAACATCACAATGTTTGCTCATTAGTTTCCCAGAGTCATAGATATGTGTAAGTGTGAGTGTGTGAGTCTATGTTCCATCCTCTATTACTGTTGCGCAACTTCAGTGGGAGTTGTGTAAATGTATAACTACTTGCCTGCTTATAGATATGTGTGAATATCACCGTCTGCTCCTGGTTGCTCTTTTCCATTATAGTTCTCCTTGTTATCTCTTTAATGTATCAGAATATTTATATTTTGGTGAACATGTGGTCTCTTCAATATGGGTATTCCCTCTACTAATGAAGATTGCAGTTCTTCTGCATCTTCTTAATTCTGTGCAATTCTTGTCTGTGACTTTCTATAAGTCTGTCAAATCAACAAACATTTATTAAACTCCTATTATGAGAAGATCCAACCTTTTCTCTAGAAGCTCTCCTCTGAATCTTTTAATACCTCTGAAAATACTTCTGGCTGTCCATCAGTTGTCTCATTATCCATTTATGTTCGTTAATGGAAGCTTGAGTACATCAATGAAAGAAATCAGTGTTAAAGTAGAATTTGTTTTGAGGCAATTCTGTATTCCAAGACTAGGTTTCTAACCTCCCTTCTACCACTCTATCACATAGTGAAACCCAGAGACTTCTTAATAACTATGCTATCTTATATAATAATTATTAAATTATGAGAGATCAACTACCATTCAGTTTAGATACTCATTGGCTGAAAAATGGGAAATGGGAAGTTTTCACTTCTAAAATGCAATGTCAACCTGACTTTACTTTCTTTACTTCACTTCACATTCCAAGAACCACAGAATCTCAGAGTGTAAAGAAACCTTAGAGGCCATCTCATTCAGAGAATGTGTGTGTGTGTGTGTGTGTGTGTGTGTGTGTGTGTGTGTATAATATAATATCTCCTAACTTTGCTTGAAGAATTTTAGTGTGGGAGACTCTGTTGTGTTTTAAGGCAGTCCATTATGCTTTTGGACAGCTCTAGTCAATGGAGTACCAAACCTGGGATTCATAAGCCAAGGATGTAAATACTTGGGTTTATATCCCACCTTAGACCTTATTACCTGTGTGACTGTCACTAAGTCAGTCACACTCTCTTAGAAATCAGTTTCATTATCCATAAAATGAGAGGGTTGGACTAAAAGACCACTAAGATCTACTCAAGTTCTAAATCTATGATCCTATTTCTTCTTTCCCCTTAGATCTATCTGAAACCAAATGCCCTGAAATCTACATGCAGCGTTCCTAGTTCTACCCCTGGGATAATACAAATTTAAAGTGTCTTCCATGTGAAAACTCTTCAAATTCTCGAATATTGTTGCCATCTACACTTCCTACCCCCAATATTTCCTTCTTTAAGATCAATGTCAAAAGTTCCTTTAAGTTCTAAAGCTTATAAGCTTAGAGTCTATTCATGGAATCTCCACTTCCTCTATGACTCTAGTCCTCTTGAAATTATGGAATATTATGCCTCAGTCACTGATTTGCTTTGTGAACAATTAAAAATTGGCTAACGTTGAAATACCATAGTTTTCAAATCCATAAATAGGTTTATAACCTGTTTCTATCCTACATCAGAAAGACAAGGCAATGACTAATAGGGAAAATAATAGAATCATAGAAAGTCAGAATCTATAAATATTTTTGATTACTTAGGCATAAGTATTCTATTTTTTCTGAGAACTCAGTCTGAGAACATATGGTGTTGCAAACATGAGAAGAGGTGCCCATCATGTAGTAGATGTGTGTACAAAATATACACATGGGAAGATACAATTCTGGGTAACTTATTTTAAGAACATTTACAAGCTGGAGTGTGTCCATAGGAATATGACCAGCATGGTGAAGGAGCTCCAGATCTGTGCCATTTAAGAGTAATTGAAGGAATTGGATATGTTTAGATTAAAAACAGAAGACTTGGAAAGGACATCACATGTTTTTCAAAGGCTTCACATGGATTAAGTTTCTTCTGTTTAAAGCCAGAAGACAATGAGTAGAAATTGCAAGGGGACAAATTTAAGTGTCATATAAAGAAAAAACTTAACAATTTGATCTATCCAAAACTGGATGGACTACTTTATTGGAAGTTTTTAAGCAAACTTTATGTGAGTACTCATTGGATATAGTCTAGAGAGAATTCTATTCTAGGTATTGATGGGACTAGAAGTCTACTGACTTTCCTTCCGAAGCTGAAATTCTGATGTTCTGTGATTCCTTCCTTTCTAATGTCAACATTCTTAAGCACTTTAGAATGCTTTTGTCATAATACCAAAGATACTAAGTTTCCATTCATCTATGTTTAGCAGAGAAAGATGCTAATGATTAGTGGTCAAATATGAGACATAAATAGATATCATAGTATAAAGGAAAGAAGAGAATCCTGGGTTGAAGTCCTAGTTCTCTCACTTAGTAGCTATGTACCTTGGACAAATCAATTCAAACTTCAGCTACTTCATCTGTTAAATGGGTATAATAATAATAATCGTGTTACCTATATTGGAGGACATAATGAGGAAAACATGTCAATGACTATGTAAATTGTTATGATTAATATTATTTTTATGAACCATAGTTTTGGGGATTTGTGCTAAATCCCTTTTTTTAGATTTACCATGGAGTATCTGAAGGAGAAAAGGGGCTTTTTCTACAGTCACTATTGGCCATCTGATTATTATAAAACCTGAACCTATACTACTGGTGCAACTTTAGGATTATTCATGCCTAAATGAAAAATGTGATGGAAAAAAGCTTCAAATGCTTAGGGGTAGGTAGCTTTGGGGAGTGAAAATTTTAAATTAATGTTATTACCCTTGAACAAAAGGAGAGACAAAATAGTGCCTGCAAGCTTACCAGGTTAAGGTTCCTAATTGGGTAGGAATTTTGGTTTTCTCCAGTGATGAATTTCAGGGGATACTATTCCATTCAAAGTTCAGGAAATGGTTTTATCAGGGGTCCAAGGAATATGAGATAATTAGTTACACTTGGTTATTGTTCAATTATCATGCCTCTTCTTTTAAGCCGATAACAATTAGCACAGTGGTTTCCTAGGGTGCAAGTAGAGTGGATGTCACCAGAAGAATAATTGGTCCTTTTAGGGAGTGGGATGAACTTTTGCCTCCCACAGCTCTATTTTCTATTTGAGGGTACGATCTGCTCCATTTAGCTTTCTTATGATCAGAAGCTTTCTATAGGGAGTTCAACAATGGTTCACAACTGAGAACTGCCTCAAAGTTTGACGTTGCTGCTGGAAACCAGATGTTAACCAGATTGTGGAGTTTTGATTTCTTTCCCAGAACCAGAGTTTCCATCATATACTGGGTTAACTTGCATGTGTGGCAACCCTGTGGCTAAATTTGAAGCCAACTCAGATTCCTATCTTCCCATCTGCATGGTGTGCCTATAAAGTCAAAGGGAGCTCTGTTTATGAAATAATATGGAAGGTTTGGTCTTTAACAGTTCTTTGTTGCCTATTCATTAATTAATAATTTATGTGTAATGAATGTCAGGAAATTCAAATGTATTCTCGCTGGGTTGGTCATCTTTCAAAAAGAAATCAAATATACATTTCTTTAAAATCTGGGTTGGATTTATATGCCTGATATAGCCAAAAGATTTTCTATGTATCTCAAAAAGTGTGTGGAGGCAAAATATGCAAAGGAAGCTAAAAAGAGATCATCTTTTTGTACCCACAAGGGCTGCCATAAGAATATGAGTCATTTCTATGAGGGTAAGTCAAGGATTAAAAGATCGGAGATAAATATGCAATTTAAAGACATAAGTCCCAGCAAAGGGAGGCATGGGCTGGACTGGGAAGGCCTATATTTTAGTTGTGACTGGAGCTAGTTCTCTGAGATCCTTATTCTGTGATTTTTGTATGGCTTTAAGTTGGTTCTAAGGTACCTGTGAATCTATCACATGAAAACTATTTTTGAACTCAATTCAGCAAACACGTGTTTTTAAAAAACTTAACTTTTAAAAGTATTTTTAAAATAATTATTGATATCTTCTGTTTTTACTTCACCTTTATTTATAAGTATATCCCTCTCTCCTTACCCCAAAGATCCATTCCTTAGAACTAATATTAAAAAAATAAAGGAATTCAAGGAGTTCAGCAAAATTAACCAATACATCAACTACATCTGACAACATGTTTCATATCCACAATCCCCCACCTCCTTAAAGATGGGAGGAAGGTACATTTTTCTCCTCTCTTCTTTGGGGTCAAGCTTTATCATTAGTTTCATTTTGTTGTGGTTGTTCTTTCCAGTTACATCAGGGTAGTCATTGTACGTATTGTTTTCTTGGATCTGTTTACTTCACTCTGAATCAGTTCATATGAGTCTTTACATGCTCTCTGCATTCATCATTTCTTACGGTTCTCAGCAAACATTTGTTAAATACCTGCTTGTTAAAGTTACTGCACTAGGTCTTGGGGCATAGGACCATAGGATCATAAATTTAAAGCTCAAAAGGACCTCAGAGATCATGAACTCCAACCTCTTCATTTGACACATGAGGAAACCAAAGTCTAGAAATGTTTGATAGAATTCCTGTGTCCAAGAGCTTAAAATCTAATGTTGCATTCAGTAACAGCAATAAACAACTTTGAGAAACTAAGTCATTTTGACTATTACAAATACTCAAGTTAACTACAAAGGACCTATGAAGGAAGACACTATCTGCAGAGAAAGAACTGATAAATAGAAGCATGTATAGAACAATTTTACACACACACACACACACACACACACACACACACATTTGTGTCAAATGGTAACTATCTCTAGGGCTGGAGAGAGCGAAGGAAGAAAAAAAGAAAAAAAAGAGTTACATGGTAACTATTATTTATTTTAAAAGAATAGCAAGTTTACATAATAGATTTGTAGTTTCATGTGCAAGTGTCTTTTTCCCCTATTCTATTATGTTGAGGAAATGCTTGTTTTATGTCCCAGGGTTGTTGTGAGGATCAAGTGAAATAATATTTGTAAAGCATGTAGCACAATGCCTGGCACATAGTAAATGCTAAGTAAATGTTGGTTATCATTATAATTTAGGCTCAGTTGATTTTCTCAGAAAAAAAGAAAGACTTTAATGCAAATGTTTACACTTGTTATTCTAGATCATAAGAGCTGGCAGAGAAATTGAATTGAAACCTCTCTTCATTTTTCTTGGGACTGAGATTCACCAATATCAATAATCACCTTTCTTTATGTTGCCCATAGCACCATTCCATTGTGTTTATCTACCTTGCAAGACCTAGATGGAGGGAAGTACCATAGGAAAGACTCTTGACTGGTCAAATGTAATGAAGGCCATACTTAAGGCCTTAATTTGCCGTTGATCTTTTCTTGTAGACAAATGTTCTGAAGTTCAGAAATCTCCCAACAAATTTTATCAGATAATGGAAATGTGGCTAACTTTTATTAACTGAATAATGACTGTAATGACCATAGCAGTGGTATCCTTCAAACATTTCCAAATCCCCATGCTTTTTTCATAGATGTCCTTGTGGCCCATTGGGTCCCTACATGCAGAGTTGTAATTAGAAATTGTGGTGCCTTGGGCAAGCAGCATGATATGCATCCTCAAATTGATTTTTAATAAACCACAATGTTGAGCAGCATGTCTGGAGGAGAAACCCTGAGACACCATGATACTACTTCTGGGTAGGCCACCATGGAAGGAGTAGACCAGGGTCAGGATGGAGAGGAGCTCACTTGGTTGGCAGCCTCTAGTGGAAGAAATTCCACCTATTATCTTCCTATTTTATTTAACAACTCTTGTAAACTATGTATTAAAACTCAGTTGTTCCTCCACAACATCTCTCGCCTTCTCTCCACTCACATCTGCCTTATCACATCTTTCACCAGGACTACTGTAATAGTGTTCTGGCCTCTCCTCATTCCAGTCCAGCCTCTATCCTTCAATTGCCAAAATGATTTTCCTAAAGTGGAGGTCTGACCGTGTTATTTTCCTGCTCATTAAACTCCAGTGGCTTTGTTCTATTGCCTCAAGAATCAAATACACACTCCTGTGGTTGGCATTGAAAGCCCTTTACAACTTAGCCCCAGCCTAACTTTCTAGCCTTACTACATATTCCCTCCTTGTGTATTATCATCCAGCCAAACCGTCCTTCTCACCATCCCTCACACTTAATGTGCCATCTTTGTCTCTGGGTCTTTGTACAGGCCTGGAATCTGTTCTCTCTTCACTTCTGTCCATATTCTCTAATCTCTATTTTTCTTTGAGGTTCATATCAAATGCTAACTTTTATATGAAGCTTTTCTTGAAACCTTAAAATGCTAGTGCCGTCCCCTCCATAAAAATTATCTTAAATTTATAAATATAACATCTTTGAAGGCAGAGATTTTTTTAGTTTTTTTTAATCCTCAGGGCTAATAGGGTACCTAGGATATAGGAGGTGCTTAATAAATTCATGTTGATTGATTGAGAGTGGAGAGGAGCTCACCAGGCTTAATATCTCCCTAATTTAACTCTCCTAGTTAACTAGGTACTAATCTCAGTTGTTTCTAAGCTGCTGAAGGAAAGTAAGCTTCCTCTAAATTCAGCACTTGAGAGCAAAATACCCATCACCCTTCTCCTACTTGAGAGTTCTGCTTTCTTGCTTCTCTGTAGCAAACCTCTGTCACCAGCCTAGCCTTTTGTAGCACAAGTCAGTAGCAGCAACACTAGCTGCACATTCTACTGCACCAAACTTCCTTATAACTGTACTGTCTGAAAGCTTACTGGCTGGCCACCTAACTTTTCATTCATCACTGGTGAGCAGGACACTGCTCATCTGCATAGCTGTGCTCTCTCTCTCTCTCTCTCTCTCTCTCTCTCTCTCTCTCTCTCTCTCTCTCTCTCACACACACACACACACACACACACACACCTCCCTATCTCTTCCAGTCTCTTTCCCAGGGGACCACCCATTATTCTGTCAGTTGCTGTAAACCCTTGTGTCAAAGCTGGTATGAAACTAAACAGTTACCCAGAGAGAACAGCTTTCTTGTCAAATGAGCCATGGATTTTAAAACTGCCAAATCAACATGAATTAACATGTTTCATTTGAAAAACGACACTCATCTACCAAAGACCATTTCTGGGAACTAAAAAAGCATTCACAGACTTTTTTTTACAGATCATTAATAAACATATTCCCACTTTAAAGATTATTTCTTATCTTTCAATGTCTGCAAATAACTCCCACACTCCCAATTCTCTTATAAAAGTATAACTTTCTATAAGCTTGCATTAGATTGATGCTTTGTTTATTCTTTAACAAGCATTATTTATAGTTTTCAACATTCACTTTTATAAGATTTTGAGTTATAAATTTTTCCCCTCACTCCCCTCCCCCCTCCCCAAGATGGCATGCAATCTGATAAAGGTTATACGTGCGAAATCATCTTAAACATATTTCCACATTAGTCATGTTCAACAAGCATTTATTAAGTACCTAGTAAATACCAGACACTGTGCTTAGGTCCTGAGAATACAAAGATTAAAAAAACGAATAACAACCAGTCCCTGTCCTCAAGGGGTTTTCTTATAAGTACAGGTTTCCATGCCAACCAAACAATAAGAATTTATAAAATGTCTACCATGTGGTAGGGAATTTTAAAAAAATCAACAACAAAAGCAAAACAGTCCATTGAATTAATAACCACCTTGAACTCATTGTTATTGTGAATAAAGGTCATTTCAAAGTAGAACACCAAAGGTCTCTACAACTGTAAACCTCTTCCTGATGTTTTTTCTTGTCACCAGGGCCAGAACTCAATTATAATCTCAGAAGTAGCAACCACATCCCCATTTTACGTGTGCCCCGCAACAGAGTATAGCATGGTGCTGGGGACATAGTAGGTATACTATTTCCTTATAATTACTGAGCTCCTTACTGAGTATGCTGTGGCCCCCAGAAATATACAGTAAGGGCCCATGGGCATACTTCCCTCATTTCTGCTAGTTCATTGCTGCGTTGAATACGTCAAGGACCTGTGATTTCACTTAATCTCTCAGAGCTGCCTTAATCTACTTTTCAAAAATTATTGTCTTAAAAAAATAGCATCTGCTCCACCCACCTTCACAACTGTCCTTACCTAGTCATTCTGCTTCCTGCTACCCCTCCCTGTATCACCATACTTCAGATACAATAAGCATCTGCTTACAGAAAATATACTCAGAATCTTTCCTCCAATACACCTTTCCCTGAACATAGAAGAAGCCAATGAGTAGCATAATGCAGTGAATAGAGTTCAGGACTTGGAATCAGGAGATCTGGGTTTGAATCCTGGCTCCAGTAACTACTAGCTGTGTTACCCTAAGTGAGTTACTTAATCTTTTGTTTTTTTCCTTTGCAGTTATTTTGCTGTCTATAAAAATTAGGTTCATTTCTAAAAGTATCCTTCCTGATCAAGCTGGTAAGGTAATGATCATTCCCTTGTCCTAAGGCTATATTTTCAGTAAATATCTCTTTATCAAAGCTAATTGATGTTAATTGGTTAAATGAACTTGGAACACAACTCATTAAGTCAATCAATGGTACTAGTGATATTGAAGAGATATTAACTAATACTACTGCTATTGCGGAGAACACATAGGACTTGGAGCATGAGCTAATAGTATTTGAGAAAACCCCACTGCTGCTCAGGGTTCCAGAGGTAAGCCTAAGGGGTGATTTTTTCTAATGTTATAGGTTTGAGCCCCCATTCTGAGGTATTCCCTTCAATAATTAGCACTCCAGTATTATTTGCAAGTGCCAGTTAGATCTCCCCAGTATCATTTAACCATTTGATATATCCTCAATATCATGGATAAGCAACTGCCTTCCATTACCTTTTACAAAGGGATATTTAACAAGACCAAAGTACAGAAATACCCACCCCTCCTCAAACCATGGCATGCTCTCCCCTCTACTACATCAGTTCCTGTGGATAGTGGGTTCAAACTAAAAGTGGCTGCCACATAGTGTGACATAGCCAAGAGATAGAATCACCGTCTTGTTTGAAGACACAATGTCTTAACTGCTGGATGAATACATTAATGGGCTGAGTGAAGCAGGGTGCACCTTATGGCTTGCTCTTTCCTAGACTCGGCTGTTAGACTTCTAATAGGCCTTCTGACATTTTGACATCAAAGGAAATAAGACAAACAATAGGGGGCTCATCCTAGACACAGGTTTGCATAGGAGACCATGCACTCACTAGCTGTCTGTGGCTCACAGGGTGGTCCTTAAAATTTGTGACTAGCAGGAAGGAAAGAGAGCAATGCACTTCCAATGCACTCTTGGTTCTGATTCAGCAGCCCACCTAAAGGATTTTCTTCACCATGTAGTAACTGGACAGGAAATAGTCACTGAACACCTATGTATGCTTTGAAGTCATGTGCCTGGGCACATCATGATGCCATTCTAAAAACCAGGCTTACCAAATATGAATGTTGGTCCTCTGTTCATGTTGTCCAAAGACTGGACCCTCATTGACAAGCCTCTCTCCTTCCCATCAGACTGATATGGTATTTTGGGAGAACTACTCACTAATCAAGAGAGTGGGGCCTCAGGGAAGAAATGCTTCCACATTTCTAGGGCATGATCTTTGGTGTGTGTAGGGAGGAGGTTGGCAAGGAGATTGTGAAGGACAAGTAAGATAGCTTGTGAAATAGAGTGCCAGGCCTGGTGTCGGGAAGACCTGAGTTCAAATCTGGCCTCAGACATGTACCAGCTATGTAACCATGGGCGAATCACTTAACTGCTGTCTGTCTCAGTTTCCTTGTCTGTAAAATAAGGATAACAATAGAACCTACCTTCCAGGGTTGTTGTGGGGATCAAAAGAGATAAGAGTTATAAAGCATTTAGCATAGCATCTTGTACATAATAAGCCCTATAGAAAAATTAGTTATTATTAGTATTAATATGTAGCTTTGGTTTCTACCTTGAAATGACCCCATCTTCACAACAGCAACCTGAGTTCAAAGTGAATGCTAATTCAATTTAAAGGAGTATGTCCTGTTTCAATTTTGTGTTTCTATCTCCTGCCACATAGAAGGCACTTTAAAAGAGTTTGTTGATTGATTGATGGACATGGAAACATACATGTGTAAATAAATTCCTTGGGACAAGAACAGTTTGAAATAAAATCTTCGCATTCTCAGAATCTAAGTACATACTTGGCACATAATAGGTGCTTAATAAATACTTATTTACAGTGACCAAAGCATGAATCTAATACAAACTAGAGAAAGTTAAACTTTGCTGTTTTAAGAGAATTGGGGGAGATAGTATTACTTGCAGGCACTGGAAGATGAGAAAGAATCTTTTAAGTGGGAAAGTCTTTATCAATGATCCACAAAAATTATTTGAATAATTTATCAAACTCTCTACAATTATACATTTCAGAGTAGCTGTTGTTCTAATTGATAGAGGAAACAACATGAACTAATGAAATCACAGATCTCATTCTCTCCTCATATCCTAACCCCCACCCCCCACAATTAGTGCTTATTAAATGTCCAATATTGTGCTAGGATTGCTAGCACAAAATCAGTGTAAGACATAATAGCCCTCACCCATAAATAAGTTCTAAGCTATCTGAAGAAACTACATGCAATGCTAAAGGAATTAGAGAGCAAGATATAATTTAACAAAGTGCTAAATTGTGCCATACTGATGATCAGAGAGCAAGATAGTCCATAATAAAGTTCCAAATGTACGATGGAAGGTGACAGGAAGGAGAGAGTGAAGACACTGAGTTTTGTAGCCTAGGACACGCTCAGAACTCTGGGAACTTTACATCAGGCTCCCATGTGAGCATCCTTCTTAATCCCTGAAACTTTACATCTCCTCCCATTTATCAAGGATGCCCAACCACGGATTGCTCTCTCTTTGTTACAGAGGGAGTTGAGTGAGGTAGTAGAGGGGGATCATAAGATGGCGGCTAAATCATGGTTGGGAATCATGGGGAAAAAAGATGGAGGGATAGTTCTGATGCAAAGGGGACAGGAGAATGACTTAGTCACTGTCATTTGATTTCCCAGACAGAGGTTACACTCTTCAGCCTGGTGCTTCCCTTCACAAAATGGCTTCCCTGTATCTGAGCTAGATCCAGGGAATACTTATCCAAGCTCACTATTTTTTAGACACCCTTTTCTTTCAAAGACAAAAATGTAATATATTTGAAAGAACACTGAACTTGAAGTAAGAAGACCTGGATTCAAATACTGGATCTGACATATACTAGCTATGTGATGGTTGGCAAATCACTGAGCCTCAGTTTCCTTATCTGCAAAAGGAAGTTAATGGGACTAAAGCTACCTTTTATTTGGTGTTTTCCTCCATTAAAATGTAAGCTTCTTAAGGGCAGGGACAGGGTTTTTGCTTGTATTTGTATTTTCTACCCTTAGCACAATGCCTGACACAATAAGTGCTTCACAAATTCTCTCCCTCCCTCCCCACCCCCTCTCTCTCTTTCTCTCTTTCCATTCATTTATCCATCTATCATATATTATCTACCTATCTGTCTAATCTATCTATCTGTATATGTGTCTGTCTGTCTGTCTGTCTGTCCATCTGTCCATCTATCTATCTATCTATCATCTTTCACCAGGGAGTTGTGAGGCAAGCATTTTGTAATATAAATGTGAGTCATATTTTCTATTTGAAATCTGTGTATTCTTCAATTTCTTCCTTAAGGATTTTTTCCTTTGGACCTCATCAGTTTGCAAATGGGTGGGGAGAGGAGGGAGAAAAGAAAAAAGCCTTGCAGTTTTTCTGGGTAATTATCATTTTCCCCCTGTATTGTACTTAATGAGGTGACTCATGTTATACAAATTGAGGATTATTGCTAGAAAGAAGCTTCTCCTCAGATGTTCAAAAATTGTTTTTTTAAAAGTTTGTGGGTGGTAAAGGGCACTGATAGCAAAACCCAGCTACATCTGAAGAGCTAAGTAAAAAATCCAAGAGTTCATGGGGTTTCTTTTACATCAGAAAGGTTCATGCATGATTAGTATCAAGAATTCTTCACTTTGTGCCACATTCCCACCCCCCCACTTGCCCCTCCCACCCTAGCATCATGGAGGGACATATTAAAAATACAAGGCTAAAAAATTGGGGATAAAATAATGGCGTTAGAGAGAGCATGATGATTTTTTCTAGAAGGAATTTGAAAGACTGAGTGTTGATTAGTTGCATTCCAGAAAGGTAGACTGAAAAATTATGCTGAATAATGTTTGTCTTACAATCTCTTTCTTTTCCATAATTTAAAATCATTCCCTTCTCTCTCTTCATCTCTGTCTTCTGGCTTCCTTCAAATCTCAGCTAAAATTCCATCTATGAGAAGTCTTTTCCAATTTCCCTTAAAGGTACTGCCTTTTCTATGTCGATTACCTCCAACTTATCCTTCATATAGCTTATCTGTACATCGTATTTCCATGTTGTCTTCCTTATTAAAATGTGAGCAGGGACTGGCATTTGCCTCTCTTTGTACCCCCAGAACTTAGTACTTTGCCTAGTGCTTAATAAATTATTGATTTGGCTTCACTAGACCTCAGAGCTCATCCATGATGAAAATAATGGACATTTTCCTTACAACACTGATATGAAATGCAAATTACTAATGCCACGTTACAGATAACTGCAGTTACATGTGTCTTTTCCTGTTCCCTCAACCCACAGATCTAATCAGTTACCAAGTCCTGTTAATTGTATCTGCAAAATATCTTTTGTACCCATTTCTCCCTTTTTATTCCCACTGCTGCCACCCTAGCTCAGGTCTTTATCTCCTCTTCTGTAGACTGTTGTAACAGCTTCTCTGACTCCATTCTCTCTCTTCTCCAAACTACATTTGATGTAGCTGCCCAAGCGATCTTTCTAATGCTCAGGTCTCATAACATTCTGGTCAAAATCTGCTAGTTAATCCCTATTGACTGAAGAACAAAGTCCAAGTATATCTCTAGTGGAAAGAGCACTGAATTTAGAATCATAGAACAGCAGCCAGAATCTGGGTTTATTACTTACTGTATGAATCTGATAAATCACTTCCCTAATTTAGAGCTCAGTTTCCTCATCTGCAATGAATGAATGAATGAGTGAATTAACAAATGAGAAAAGAAAGCAAGGAAGGAAGGAAGGAAAGGAGGAAGCAAGGAAGGAAAGAGGGAAGGAAGGAAGGAAGGAGGGAAGGAAGGAAGGAACGAAGGAAAGACGGGAAGAAGGAAAGGAGGGAGGGAGAAAGGAAGGGAAGGAAGGAAGAAGGAAGAAAGCAAGGAAGGAAAGAGGAAGGAAGGAAAGAAGGGAAGACGGAAGGAAGGAAAGAAGGGAAGAAGGAAGGAAGGGGGAGGGAGACAAGGAAGGAAGGACATGAAGGAAGGAGAAAGGAAGGAAGGAAAGAAGGAAAGGAAGGAAGGGAGGGAGGGAGAGGGAGGAAGGAGGGAGGGAAGGAGGGAGGGAGGGAGGAAGGAAAGAGAAATATATTACAATATTCTAAAGAGGTTTCTGCTCTAAACCCAAGATTGTATATCCAACTTCTTAGTCTGTCATTCAAGGCCCTTTAGAATGTAAGCTCTAGAATAGTGCCTGGTACATAGTAGGCATTTAATTAATAATTGTTGATTGATTAATTCTTAGTCTGGTAGCACTCTACCCTCCGACTTTCTTCATGCTATTCCTTACATGTACTTGGGTCTAGTCAAATAGAGTTCTCTCCCTCTCCTCCCCCGCCCCCAATAATATCTTACACACTTTTGTTTTGTACAGTTCCCTATACCAGGATGTCCTCCACTATCTCCAACTTTTTAATCTTCCCTATTCTTTAGGAACCCAATTTTGAATATTACTCTTATGAATTCACTAAGTTTTCGAGCAAGTTTTTTGTACCCACCGATGGGTTTTTTAGGTAAAACACTGTGCTAGACACTAAATACAAGACAAAATAAAAGCAGTAAGAACTTATACTGGGGGATATAACATTTATACAGATCAAGCATTGTATTGTTCATCCTTTGTTCTTGAAGAGAGAACACTGACATCATGACAATGGTGTCTAGACTAGTATGTGAAAGTGTATTCAATTGAGGCACAATCATGCAGAGTCATCAGGCTTCATTTTTCTATTATTATAAAAATGTTATAGTCAATTAAAAAGAATAAATGATAAAAATTAATAAAAATATTAATTATATGATTAATAGTATCATTTGAAGGGGGAGAGAACATTAATAACTGGGAGGATTTGAAAAAGCACTTTCTAGGAAGGGATATAAGAGCTGAGCCTTGAATGAAATTGAGAACCCTAAGAGCTGGAGATGAAGAAAGAGTGAATTCATTCCCAAAGTGGTAGATAGCGTGTGCAAAGACTCAAAATTGGGAAATTGAATGCCAAGTTCAGGAAACAGAAATTAGGTCAGTTTGACTGGAATATGAGGTGAACTCCAGGGTAGCTAGGTGGCACAGTGGATAGAGCACTGGGCCTGCAGTCAGGAAGACATGAGTTCAAATCTGGCCTCAGAACACTAGCTGTGTGACCCTGGGCAAATCACTTAACTGTTTGCCTCAGTTCCTCATCTAAGATGAGCTGGAAAAGGCAAACCATTCTAGTATCTTTGTCAAAAAAACCCCAAATGGGGTCATGAAGAGTTGAAGATGATTGAAACAACTCAACAACAAAAAGTGAACTCTCCCCAGTTGGAAATAGTCCTTGCACAGCATATTTTAACATCTCATATATATCATGAATAACTTTACTTAAATATCTTTATGTGTTTATATCACATTTGCCCTATAAGACTGTCTGGTACCTACTCTGTGCCAGCAGCTAAGGGCTGCTGAGACAAAGAAAGGAAAAGATAGTCTTTGCCCTCAAGATGCTCACAGTCTAATGGATTCTAAGCCCCATGAGGGCAAGGGCTGTGTCTTTTCACCTTTTTAACCCTAAGCACCCGACACAGTGCTTTGCATACTGTAAAAATTAATTTTCATTGCATTGAACTATATTTTAATCCCTTGAGGGTAAGGCTCTGTTGTTTGGTGTCCCACTTAACCAAAACAATGGGCATTGAATCCATGTGAAGTGACTTAGCAGTGGTGGGTGGTATGTGTGGGGGGTCAGCTATAAGATCATTAGCGACATCCTTCTCTACTTACCTGAACATGTCATTTAACAGTCTATGAAAGCTATAACAATAGTCAGAATTCCCAGAATCCACAATTTTATTCATTGCTTCTGACTCAAAGCCATTTGATCAAGTGATATTTTTTAATATTACTATGGCATCTTTGAGCCACTGGGGACCATTAGGAATAAGATATTCTACTAGGGGCCAGAAGCAAAGGCTCTGAGATAGGTAACTTGACATCAAAACATAATTATGTTAAAATGAGATGGAAAGGAAGTTTGATTTTCTTCTAGATAGCTTTAAAAATCTCTTTAACAGCAAGACATATCTTTGAATAGGAGATGATTTTATATACATATATGTATATATGTATATGTGTGTATATATGTATGTGTATATACACGTATATATTATATACATATAATATATACATATTTTATATATATGTATATATATAAGAATTTTCATTTCAAAGGGAGATTTTGAATACATGTAGTACTGTATACCAAAATATACCAGTGATAAATAATGGATGAAAGAGTTTCAAGTCTAAAGGTAATACTGCTATTTTCTAGGTGAGATTAGCCAGGACAAATTACTTATGCCTTATTTTATAGTGAGATGTTGAGAATTCACTAAGGACTGAATCTCCATAAAGGGATATTTCTCCTAAACTTATATATCAAAGTTATGGTTTGGTCTGCTTTGCTTCACTTATGTAGCCCAGGGCTCTATCAATGTGTCTCCTTCCTCAGCTCCATCTCAGTTTATGGTATTATTATGGGAGTTGTCCAATCAAGAGCTTAGCTCTGAGTCCACACCAATGTATATCCTTTCACCTGACCAAGCCAATTGGTCCAGATGATACATGTATTTATTTATTTTATTTTTCAAGTAACAAGTATTTTTAAAATAAATCTGTCCCTCCCAGTACTCCTTAACCTCACAATGAGAAAAAACATGCATACACACATACACACACACACACACACACACACACACACACACACACAAACACGAACACATCCACCAGGGAAACTAAAAAATATCTTATTATATTAGTCTGGCCAAACAAATTCCCATGTTAATTCCACTTCTCTTTTCAACATTTTTAGAGAATAATAGATCTGTCTAAAGTTGGAAAGGACGTCAAGTGACCTCTATTTTCAGCTCCCTCATTTTTACAAAGGAAGAAACTATGGTCCAGAAAGCTTAAG